>NC_086098.1:138160810-138400810 GCF_963921235.1 Mobula hypostoma
TAATTTATCTTTGGACATATGTGCTCTATGAACAACTTTAAATTGAATTAGGCAATGTTTAGCACAGATAGAGGAAGTATTGGCTAATTATAAAATCTGCCCCCAGTCATCCACGGAAATAATAGAACCCAATTCTTGTTCCCAATCTGACCTAATCTTATCAAATGGAGCTTTCCTAAGTTTCATAATAATATTATAAATAATAGCCGTTGCACCTTTCCGACATGGATTAAGATTAATTATAGTATCTAAAATATATGTAGGAGGAAGCATTGGAAAGGAAGAAAGTATAGTACTTAGGAAATTTCTAACTTGAAGATATCTAAAAAAATGTATTCTTGGTAAATTATATTTATTACATAATTGTTCAAAAGACATAAGGGAACCATCTAAAAATAAATCCAAAAACCGTGAAATACCCTTAATCTTCCAAATTTGAAACGCACGATCCGTGAAAGAGGGAGGAAAGAATGTTACCTAAAATAGGGATCGCTAGCCCAAATTGGTTAAGATCGAAAAATTTTCTGAATTGAAACCAAATACATAAGGTATATTTAACTATCGGGTTAGAAACCAGTTTGAGGCGTTTCAAATCGAAAGGAAGAGAGGAACCTAAAATAGAGCCAAGTGCATAGCCCTGAGCAGATTGTAATTCCAATACTACCCATTTAGGGATGGATAGTATATCCTGGTCAAGTAACCAAAATTTCATATGTCGAATATTAATTGCCCAATAATAAAATCTAAAGTTGGGTAATGCTAAACCTCCATCTCTCTTAGCTTTCTGTAAATGTATTTTACCCACTCTTGGGTTTTTATTTTGCCAAATAAATGAAGAAATTTTTGAGTCAACTTTATCAAAAAAAGATTTTGGAACAAAGATTGGTAATGCCTGAAATATATATAGAAATTTTGGCAAAAAAAAATCTTAACTGCATTAATATGACCAATCAAAGTTAAATATAAAGGAAACCATTTAGATGAAAGTTGAGTAATATGGTCAATTAAGGGTAAAAAGTTAATCTTAAATAAATCTTTGTATTTATAAGTAATTTTAATCCCAACATATGAAAAATAATTATTAATCAATTTAAATGGAAAGTTATGATACAAGGGATCATAATTGGAAGTCCAGTCCTTATATACTTCCATCCCCCATCAGGAAGGTCTCAAAGCTCTATGCTTCTTTTTGGATTCCAGACCTAACCAGTTCCCCTCTACCACCACTCTGCTCCGTCTAGCGGAATTAGTCCTTACTCTTAATAATTTCTCCTTTGGCTCCTCCCACTTCCTCCAAACTAAAGGTGTAGCAATGGGCACCTGTATGGGTCCTAGCTATGCCTGCCTTTTTGTTGGGTTTGTGGAACAATCTATGTTCCTTGCCTATTCTGGTATCTGTCCCCCACTTCTCCTTCGCTACATCGACGACTGCATTGGCGCTGCTTCCTGCATGCATGCAGAACTCGTTGACTTTATTAACTTTGCCTCCAACTTTCACCCTGCCCTCAAGTTTACCTGGTCCATTTCCGACACCTCCATCCCCTTTCTAGATCTTTCTGTCTCTGTCTCTGGAGACAGCTTATCCACTGATGTCTACTATAAGCCTACTGACTCTCACAGCTATCCGGACTATTCCTCTTCTCACCCTGTCTCTTGCAAAAATGCCATCCCCTTCTCGCAATTCCTCCATCTCCGCCGCATCTGCTCTCAGGATGAGGCTTTTCATTCTAGGACGAGGGAGATGTCTTCCTTTTTTAAAGAAAGGGGCTTCCCTTCCTCCACTATCAACTCTGCTCTTAAATGCATCTCCCCCATTTCACGTACATCTGCTCTCACTCCATCCTCCCACCACCCCACTAGGAATAGGGTTTCCCTCCCCCCCTCTGTATTCCACAGGGATCGCTCCCTACGCAACTCCCTTGTCCATTCGTCCCCCCCATCCCTCCCCACTGATCTCCCTCCTGGCACTTATCTGTGTAAACATGCCCTTACACTTCCTCCCTTACCACCATTCAGGGCCCCAAACAGTCCTTCCAGGTGAGGCGGCACTTCACCTGTGAGTCGACTGGGGTGATATACTGCGTCCGGTGCTCCCGATGTGGCCTTTTATATATTGGCGAGACCCGACGCAGACTGGGAGACCGCTTTGCTGAACATCTACGCTCTGTCCGCCAGAGAAAGCAGGATCTCCCAGTGGCCACACATTTTAATTCCACATCCCATTCCCATTCTGACATGTCTATCCATGGCCTCCTCTACTGTAAAGATGAAGCCACACTCAGGTTGGAGGAACAACACCCTATATTCCGTCTGGGTAGCCTCCAACCTGATGGCATGAACATCGACTTCTCTGACTTCCGCTAAGGCCCCCCCTCCCCCTCGTACCCCATCTGTTACTTATTTTTATGCACACATTCTTTCTCTCACTCTCCTTTTTCTCCCTCTGTCCCTCTGAATATACCTCTTGCCCATCCTCTGGGTCCCCCCCCCCTTGTCTTTCTTCCCGGACCTCCTCTCGTATCCCCTTTTGCCTATCACCTGTCCAGCTCTTGGCTCTATCCCTCCCCCTCCTGTCTTCTCCTATCATTTTGAATCTCCCCCTCCCCCTCCAACTTTCAAATCCCTTACTCACTCTTCCTTCAGTTAGTCCTGACGAAGGGTCTCGGCTTGAAACGTCGACTGCACCTCTTCCTACAGATGCTGCCTGGCCTGCTGCGTTCACCAGCAACTTTGATGTGTGTTGCATGATACAAGGGAAGTTGTTTATTAATTGGAAAAAGTTCAGTCTTACTAAGATTTAATTTATAACCTGAAAAATGACTGAATTGTGCTAATAAATCTAAAGCAGCAGGGATAGATTTTTGAGGATTAGAAATATATAAAAGTAAGTCATCAGCATAGAGTGATATTTTATGGGACTTTAAGCCCCGAGTTATCCCAATAATATTTGGAGATTCTCGAATGGCAATTGCAAGAGGTCCTAATGCAATATCAAATAATAAAGGACTAAGAGGACAACTTTGTCGAGTACCTTGAAAGAGAGGGAAAAAAGGTGAGCTTAAAGAGTTAGTACGGACCGAGGCCATAGGAGAATGATATAACAGTTTGATCCAAGATATAAATTTCGAGCTAAAATTAAACATTTCAAGCACCTTAAATAAGTAAGGCCATTCTACTCTATCAAAGGGTTTTTTAGCATCTAAAGAGATAACACACTCAGGAACATTTTGTGAGGGGGTATAAACAATATTTAACAGTGTGCGAATGTTATAGAAAGAGTAACGACCTTTAATAAAACCCGTTTGGTCTTCCGAAATAATAAAAAGAACTTTTTCTAATCTGTTTGCTAATAATTTAGAAAAAATTTTAGAATCAACATTTAATAAAGATATTGGTCTATAAGATGCACATTGAGCAGGATCTTTATCCTTCTTTAATATTAGAGATATTGATGCTCTATAGAAGGATTCGGGAAGTTTACCAAGTTTTAATGAAGCCTCGAAAACCCTACCGAACCAAGGGATTAATGAAGGTGCAAAAAACCTATAAAATTCCACGGTAAACCCATCAGGGCCAGGAGCTTTCCCCAGGTTCATAGAGGAAATAACATTCTTAATCTCATCAGTGGTAATGGGAGTATCTAGCATAGAAGACATATCCTGTGAAATCTCAGGGAAATCTAGGTTATCTAAAAAGTCATTCATATATTTAGAGTCTCGTAAACGCTCAGATTGATATAAGGAAGAATAAAAATCAAAGAAGGTTTGGTTAATCTCCGCATGATCAAATATCAATCGATCATTTTGATTATAAATCTGATTAATTTGAGATTTAGAATAATTAGACTTCAATTGGTTAGCCAACAATTTGCCAACTTTGTCACTGTGTACATAAAATGCACTTCTTGTTTTCTTTAATAGGTTTACAATTGAAGACGAAAGTAATAAACTATGTTCCATTTGAAGTTCAGTTTTTTGTTTATACAACTCCTCAGAGGGAGCTGTAACATATTTCTTATCAATTTCCTTAATCTTGTCCACAATGACCAGCTCCTCCTGCTTCAGCTTCTTCCTCAAAGCAGCAGAATACGAGATAATCTGACCACGAATATAAGCTTTAACAGTATCCCTAAGAATGTTCACAGAAATATCCTCTGTATAGTTGATTGTAAAAAAAAGATCAATCTGTTCATTCATAAAGTTAACAAAATCCGAATCCTGAAGCAACAACGAATTAAAATGCCATTGTCTATTATTTTGTGCGTTGACCTGAATTTTAATAGAAAGCTTAAGTGGAGCATGATCCGTAATCACATTTAATCACTGAAGAGATAAGCTGAGAGTCAATAAAGAAGTAATCAATTCTTGAATAGGAATGGTGAACATGTGAAAAAAAAAGAAAAATATTTTTCCTGAGGATGCAAAAAACGCCAGATGTCCGTCGACCCAGAATCAGAGAGGAATGAGTTAATCAAAGTTGCAGATTTATTGGGTAAAATCCGTAAAGGAGCCGAACGGTCCAAAACTGGGGATAAGCAAGTATTAAGATCTCCACCCCAGATCAATGAAAACTCATTCAAATTCGGGAACCGATTAAATAATGATTTATAAAATTCCGGACAGTCCATATTGGGTGCATAAACATTGACCAAAACTACCTTTTTATTAA
Organism: Mobula hypostoma; assembly: GCF_963921235.1. Taxonomy (NCBI): domain Eukaryota; kingdom Metazoa; phylum Chordata; class Chondrichthyes; order Myliobatiformes; family Myliobatidae; genus Mobula; species Mobula hypostoma. The sequence continues at coordinate 138,165,479 of NC_086098.1, forward strand.
ATAGTAGAGCACTAACCAGTAGAAATCTACCATTCGGATCAGAGATAATATCATGTTGTACAAAAGTAACTGAGGAGTCTATAAAAATAGAGACGCCTCGAATCTTAGCGTTAGAGTTCGAATGAAACTGTTGTTCCTTCCAGAATTTAAAAAAACGTAGTCTGTCCCCCCTCCGCACGTGGGTCTCTTGTAAAAATAGAACATGTGCTTTAAGTCTCCGGAATACTTTAAAAACTTTTTGCCTTTTAATAGGATGATTAAGACCATTAGTATTCCAGGAGACAAAATTAATAATAGACTCCATAAACCCTAAAGTCAACCCGCAAAAAAAAGGATTGACGATAGGTTCGACCCACGAACCCGGAAAGGGAGCAGAACAAACCAGAGATAACGGGAAGGAGAACGCAACCAATACTTCAGTAATGTAAGTAGCCCAAGAAGAAAAAAACTAAAACGTGAAGCCCCTCCCACCACCCCCCACCCCATGACCTCAAGGCTAAATCTAAAGCAGACCCGCCAGAAAGAAGCAAGCACTAAAACTACCCCCATGACTTCCGATAGACGCTCACTAAAAAAAGTGTAAATATAAAAAAGATCAGCTAGTTATAAAACAGTAGAAGAATAAAAAAAGGTAAATCAATTAAGACAAGCACAATGTAAAACAGAGAAAAAGCCTGAAAATATAAAGAAAACCGTAACAGACCACAGACCCTATGATTAACCAAAAAAAAAAGAAACGAAATTATTAATATAAACTAGTTAGGAAAACCTACAAATAAAAGTACATTTAAAGACTACGAAATTTAAGGCCTCAGAGGAAATACGCAAAATGATACTAAGGGAATAACCACCCATAATCCCCAGGGAAAAAGAAAGCAATGACGGTCACATCCTCAAAGAATATAATCAGACTTGGGAGACATTACCTCCCCCTCATAAAGCCAAATTGATTATTCCTAATCGGACTATGTTTCTCCAAAATATTTGTAAATTCTGTTTCCAAGAATCCTCCCCAATAATTTGCCCAGCATTGAACTAAGACATGCTGGTCTATGATTCTCAGGGTTATCCCGACCCCCTTTCTTGAACAAAGGAATAATATTTGCCACCACTCAATCATCTGGTACTATTCCTGTGGCCAATGAGGAGGCAAAGATCAATGCCAGGCATCGTCAATCTAGGTCTTATGGTTGTAAATCCTGGAGTTTTGGCACGTGGAATTTAACCCCAAGTGCAAGGTGATGACGTTTGGTGTCAAATAAGCAGATGCATTTGCTTCCACCACCTCTTCAGGCAGTGCATTCTCTGTGTGAAAGAATTCCCACTCAGATGCTCCCTAAATCTACTGCTCCTCTCTCTAAAACTACAGTTGCAAGAAAAAGTTGTGAACCTTTTGCAATTACCTGGTTTTCTGCATTAATTACTCAAAATGTGGTCTGATCGTCATCTAAATCAGAATAATAAACAAACACAATCTGCCTAAACTAATAACACACAATTGTAATTTTCATGTCTTTATTGAACATATTGTTTAGTTATTCACAATTCAGGCTAGAAAAAGTATGTAAATCATTGATTTATTAACTGGTAGCACCTCATTTAGTAGCAATAATTACCACCAGATGTTTCCTCTGGCTGCTGATTAGACTTGCACAATGGCGAGGAGGAATTTTAGACCATTCCTCTGTGCAGTCGGCCCTCCTTATCCGCGAGGGATTGGTTCCGAGACCCCCTGCAGATACCAAAAAACGCAGATGCTCAAGTCCCATATTTAACCTGCCTCAGTGCAGGTGGACTTTAGGACCCAGGGCAGCACAGGACCCGCCACCTGCAGTCTTTCTCTTCCGTTGACTTATAATACCTAATACAATGTAAATGCTATGTAAATAGTTGTTATACTGTATTGTTTAGAGAGTAGTAACAAGAAAAAAAAGTCTGTACATATTCAGTACAGACACAACTATCCTAGCTTGTCTGGGAATGCTGATGCTGCCTCGGCATCAGCCGATCCCGATCCTCCCGTGATCTTTAAGTTCTTGAGGCTGTAGCACTTTACATAGCCAGCCAGCCATCCCTAGCACCAACACTTCCACAAATTTCAGCTTCTTTCTGCTTTATTGTGCGAATGCTCGATTCGTTCTTACCAACCTTACGGCCCACTTCGGAATGCGACATGCCACTTTTCAAAAGATCTAATATTTCAAATTTCTCGGCGAGAGTTAGCACTTTACGCTCCCTCTTAGCCTTAGAGGAATTGCTTTGATCACGTAATTGCTTTTTAGGCATTTTGTCACAGAAACAAAGTAGCGAACGAATGAGTGCTGGAGAGAGAACTTTCGGGTTTTCCTGATTTGCAGTTGGTTGAATTCGTGCATGCGGAACTCGCGGATAAGGAGGGCCGACTGTACAAAACTGGCATTAGGGTAAACCTGTCCTTCGATGCCTTGTGTCCCTTAGCCTGCTTTTCTTCTTTCGAAATAAATGTCTTACTTGGCATTTTTTTCCAATAAGTTGCAGTTTCGTCACAGTTAAACACTTGCTTATACGAATAACCACCTTCTGTAATTATTTTCTTCAGTTCTGCGGGGAACCTTTCAGCAGCTTCAGTTATCAGCCAAAGCACTCTCTCCAGTAAACGTTAAACTATGAAGCTGCCTTCGCCTCAGAAACTGATCAAACCACCCGTGACTACCTTTAAGTTTCACTTTCGCAATACTTTCATCACCATTGTCCACTGCTTTCTATTTCAGCTTATTAAAAAGACTGACTGATTTCTCCTTAAGTATAAGATAACTTAAAGGAACACCACGTTTTGTACACCCATCAATCCACTCAAGCAATAGACTTTCCATTTTATTCATTACTGGATGCCGACTAAGAGAGACCACTTTGCTACGAGCAGAACCAACAGTAACATCGGCAGCTTTCAAGATTTTTTCTCTCTGCGTGTAAATAGTGCGAATGGTGGATGCAGGCAAGTTCAACGCGCGGACAATGTCCTTACTTAGTTCACCACGATCAAAATGCTTAATTATGTCTAGTTTTACGCTGAGTGTTACACCCTTACAAGCTCTTTTAGGCTTTTCCAATACCTTAGAACTCATCTTGCTAATGGATGCACAAAATAAATCAAGATAAAGCACGTGTTTAAGCAGTGGCGGCTAGAATGCAGTTCCTGGGGAGGAGCATGGCTGCTCGGGGCGCACGCTGCTTTTGTTTTCAAATGCCGCCATTTTTCGCGTGCTGCTTTTTTTGTAACAGTGAGAAAACCTTCTGTTAGCGGAAACAGTGTACTAATGTAGGTCTTTCGTAACAGTGAGGTTTCGTAAAGCGAACGTTCGAAAAGCGGGGGACACCTGTACACCTACATAAGGTCACTCCTCAGCCTCCTCCACTCCAGAAAAAAATCTCAGCTTATCTAGTTTCTATAACTGCAATGCCATCAATCCAGGCAACATCCTGATAAATTTTAAACACGAGATTTTGCAAATGCTGGAAATCTGGAGCAACGCAAACAAAATGCTGGAGGAACTCAGCTGGTCAGGCAGCATCCAATGAGGGAAATTGACATTTGATGTTTTGGACTTCATCAGGACTGGAAAAGAAGCAGGCAGAAGCCAGAATAAGAAGGTGGGAGGAGATCCTGGTGAATCTCCTCTGCATTGCCTCTTTTGATTTCAATGGGATTCTTTTCAATTATGTCTTTCAAAACATTCCTTTTTATGTAGTTTGAAAAGTTTTTATAAGTTCAATGAGATTTGTTTTTGCCTTTAGTTACAGTTGATCATATTACGGGTGAAATACTGATCTATTTATGTAGGAATGGATTTTAACTTTTAACATTGTTTGTTAACTCAACGTAGTTTTACTTCAAACATGGTTGGAATAGCAACTGAGCTCACTTCTGGCTTTAATAAATGTGTGATGAATGCTGGATAGCTATCAGTCCACAGATGCTAAGTTGGAAAATGATTGAGAGGCCATTTTGTAGTTCTGTTTTTGAATAGAGTGGTCGGGTTTCCAGACTCTTTAAACCAACTATGAAGTAAGTGAATGCTTATGGGCCATCACGAAAAGGAGGATTTCTATTGGGCCTTGCGAGCTACAAAATAAACTCATCAAATGTTTATGTGATCTGACTTCACCCTCCTCAACCATTGGAGCACCCAGTCTATCTCTTATTCATCACCTCCTTCTAACTGGCTGTTAGACTCCAACAATTAGACAATTCCTCACAATCATCTTTAGATCACTTCTCCATTTCATTCTCTATGATTCAGTCCTCCCTCCCCATATATCCTGCCCTTCTTGCCATCTGATCTCCAGCTAACTCTTCCCATATCACCACCTGTTCTTGCAAGCTTCAAACTTGTGAAGCAAATTTTTTGCCTGCAGAGCTTCCAACTATCCCATAATACTTCTTCTGTTGGACAGGAACTCTATTCAAAGAGGCACTGCATTTAAAAGGTTCTGAGAAAACTGTTATTTCTGTTTTTCTGGCCTAATAGAGCGCCTTTCCCTTCACTGTACAACTGAACTCCACTCTAAAGTCTTTCATGCACAGATCTCTGTGAGATTGTGCTGTTTCACAAGGAGCACAGTTTTGGAATTTAAATTGTAGACATTCTACTATATTTTAATGAACACATTTTCAATCAACCAAAAGGCAAATTGAATCAAGCCTGCAATTCCTATTTAATGTAACTTTGGATTTTATATAGAATCCCATGCCTTAATGATTACACATCACTGAGGCTTTATTTTGCTGACTCACATCAAAGGATAAAAATTCTGATTGAAGAGCTGGGCATGAAAGTGGATTTGGGTGGATTGCATGAATTGTGTGTTGACGGTCCATTTTTTAGATATTAAGAGGCGCTGTCAATGTATTATTGTCTGTTTTATTCCCCCCCCCGTACTTTTACCCATTATTGTTATTTATTTTTTATTTTCTCACCAGTTGCTGCGAGAATTGAAGCATCCCAATGTGATTGCCTTGCAGAAGGTATTTCTTTCACACAGCGACAGAAAAGTATGGCTCCTGTTTGATTATGCAGAACATGATTTATGGGTAAGAACTTGGTTACTAGAATGTTAAGCACTTGAAATGGGAATATTAATTCAATATTTTCAATAGGTACATTTAATGTCAGAGAAATGTATACAATATAATCCTGAAATTATTTTTCTTTGCAAACATCCACAAAAACAGAGGAGTGCCCCAAAGAATGAATGACAGTTAAATGTTAGAACACCAAAGCCCCCCCCCAGCTCCCCCTTCCACGCATAAGCAGCAGCAAAGCAATGACCCCCGCTCCCCCACCAGCAAAAAAGTATCGGCACCCCCCACCAAGCACTCAAGCGTGCAGCAAAGCATCAATAAAGACACAGACTTGCAGTATCCCAAAGACTACTTGTTCGCCCAGTAATTCAACATACCACAGGATCTCTCTCTCTCTCCCTAATAAGGGAAAAAGAGGTGTCCCTGTATAATTGTTGAATACACAATGTTCTGTTCTAATTACAACCCCTCAGAAAAAGAAGTATCCCTTGGTTCCATGCAGAAGGTCTGCACAATATATATTAATTGGGAGTAGGAGTAGGCTACTTGGCTTCTCAAATTTGCCCTGTCATTTAATAAGATCATGACATATCAATTGTAGACTCCACATTCAGACTTGGACTGATCAGAATGGAGCAGTACTTGTTCAACACAAGTGCAATCAATGACCAAACCAGCAAGAGGGAGTACAATTGTCTGCTTTTCATGCTCATGACATTCAACAGCTTACAACTTTACCATTGTCATTTTCCAAACCATCAGTATCCCCAGGGAATGGGGTGCCATTGCTGATCAAAAACTCAACTGGAACAGAAATAATGTGTGTTTATATCCAGAAATCCAGAATCTAGAAAGAAATAGTTGTCTTCATATTTCACATAGTAAGTACATGTCTTTCTTTAACATATTTTTTGTCGGAGGAATACAATGTACATCACATATTAAAAGGTTATCAAATGTAGAGCTAAGTCAATGATAGGCTGACTTACTTTACAAGGTTTTGGACTCTGGATTATGGAAAGCAAAGAAACAAAAAAAAATCTGCAGTTGCTGAAAATCTAAAATAAAATCATAAATAAATAAAATGACCGTCAATCACTTAAAGGGTCATCAGAAGAGCTCTTGACATAAAATCTTTTTTTTTTGTCATTTTACCAATGTCGTCTGCCCTGTTGAATGTTTCGAGTATTTTCTATTTTTAATGTGGAAATTATGATGGGAAAGAGAAGGTGCTATCTAAATTCACTAGTATGGTGATTGCACATGAAAATACAAATAGAAAAAAAATTTAGAAAACTTGGAAATTTTTTATTAGAGTAAAATATTGATTAATTTGATTGAGGTTGGTTGGAGATGTGGGGTTAAATGTTACTACTGACTCCGAGAAATTAGCTGTATGCTTGATTTTGATGTGCAGTAGGCATGTGTATAGATTTTCAGGAGATGTTTAATAAAACATTTAAAAACAAGAGATGCAATATTATAGGTTGGCAGATGGGAAGCAGACTAAGTAAAAGATGTTGGCTGGACTGAGGGAAGTTGAAACCTTGAAGTCTGTATTAGTTCTTTTATTGTCCTCATGTAATTATAGATTTCATAAGCAGGTATGAAATTAAAATTTACAGATCTATTACTAAGCACAAAATACTCTGCAGATGCTGGGGTCAAAGCAACACTTACAACACGCTGGAGGAACTTAGCAGTTCGAGCAGCATCTGTGGAAATGATGAGTCGACGTTTTGGGCCGGAACCCTTCGTCAGGACTGTAGAGGGAAGGGGCAGAGGTCCTATCAAGAAGGTGAGGGGATGGTGGGAAGGAGAAGGCTAGTAGGTTTCAGGTGAAAAACCAGTAAGGGGAAAGATACAGGGGTGGGGGTGGGGAAGCAGGGAGGTTGATAGGCAGGAAAGATGAAGAAGGAATAGGGGAAAACACAATGGGTAGTAGAAGGAGGCAGAACCATGAGGGAGGTGATAGGCAGCTGACGGAGGGGGCAGAGTGACATAGGGATAGAGGAAGGGAGGGGGAGGGAATTACCGGAAGTTGGAGAATTCTGTGTTCATACAGAGGGGCTGGAGACTATCTAGACGGTATATGAGGTGTTGCTCCTGCAACCTGAGTTTAGCCTCATCCTGGCAGTAGAGGAGGCCATATATGGACATATCTGAATGGGAATGGGAAGCAGAGTTGAAGCGGTGGCTACTGGGAGATCCCGTCTGTTGTGGTGGACGGAGCGGAGGTGCACGACGAAGCAGTCCCCCAATCTGCGTCAGGTTTCACTGATGTAGAGGAGGCCGCACCGGGAGCGCCGGATGCAATAGATGACCCCAACAGACTCACAAGTGAAGTGTTGCCTCACCTAGGAGGACTGTTTGGGGCCCTGAATGGTGGCAAGAGAGGAGGTGTAGGGACAGGTGTAGCACTTACACTTACATGGATAAGTGCCAGGTGGGAGATTCGTGGGGAGGGACGTGTGGATCAGGGAGTCGCGGAGGGACCGATCCCTGCGGAAAGCAGAGAGGGGTGGAGAAGGAAAGATGTGCTTAGTGGTGGGGGGGTCCTGTTGAAGGTGGTGGAAGTTGCGGAGGATAATGTGCTAGATCCGGAGGCTGGTGGGGTGGTAGGTGAGGACAAGGGGAACGCTGTCCCTATTGTGGTGGCGGGAGGATGGGATGAGGGCCGAAGTGCGGGAAATAGAGGAGATGCGGGTGAGGGCATCATTGATGACGGCAGAAGGGAAACCACGATCCTTAAAGAAAAAGGACATTTGAGATGTCCTGGAATGGAAAACCTCATCCGGGGAGCAGATACGGTGGAACTGGGAATAGGGAATGGCGTTTTTGCATGTGGCGGGGTGGGAAGAGGTATAGTCGAGGTAGTTCTGAGAGTCAGTGGGCTTGTAGAAGATATCAGTGGACAGTCTGTCTCCAGAGATGGAGACTGAGAGATCGAGAAAGGGGAAAGAAGTGTCCGAGATAGACCAAGTGAATTTGAGGGCTGGGTGGAAGTTTCAAATAAAGTCGATGAAATTGACGAGCTCAGCATGGGTGCAAGAAGCAGCACCAATGTAGTCGTCAATGTACCGAAGGAAAAGTTGGGGAGCGGTACCAGAATAGGTTTGGAGCACAGACTGTTCCACATAACCAATGAAGAGGCAGGCATAGCTGGGGCCCATGCGAGTTCCCATAGCTACACCCTGAGTCTGAAGAAAGTGAGAAGAGCCAAAAAAGAAGTTATTAAATGTGAGAACCAGTTCCGCCAGCCGGAGGAGGGTAGTGTTGGTGGGGAACTGGTGAGGTTTATTGTCCAGAAAGTAGCGGAGGGCTTTGAGGCCTTCTTGATGGGGAATGGAGGTGTATAAGGATTGGACATCCATAATGAAAATGAAGTGGTCAGGACCGGGGAACTGGAAGTTATTGAAGAGGTGGAGGGCATGGGATGTATCCGGGATGTAGGTGGGGAGGAACTGAACTGTGGGTGACAAAATGTAGCCTAGGTAGGCAGATACAAGTTCGGTGGGACAGGAGCAGGCAGTAACTATGGGTCTACCAGGACAGTCAGGCTTGTGGATCTTGAGGAGGAGGTAAAACCGAGCGGTACAGGGTGTGGGAATTTTGAGTTTAGCGGCTGAGGATGGAAGGTCTCCGGAGTTGATAAGGGTGGTGATGGTACAGGAGACAATGGTTTGATGTTTTTTGGTGGGGTCCTGTTCCATGGGTAAGTAAGAGGAGGTGTCAGAGAGCTGCCGTTTGGCCTCAGTGAGGTAGAGGTCCATCTGCCAGACTATTATTAAGCAGTAGGTTTGACAAATGATGAGGTGGCTGTAGAATACTTAAGACAGGACAGATCAATGAAATAGCCATTTAAGTGGAAGGTGCAGTTTAAAGCAGGTGACATATTTTGCAGAAATAGGGGAAAATGCTCATGATTTTGACCTAGTTGTTCCATTGGAAGTATAAGATAATGGGCCAGTAAAATTTGGGATTTTAAAGTAAATGCATAGAATACAAGTACGAAAGAAGTTAAAATAAATGTATGCCCTGGAAGGAAGTCTCTGAATAGTCAAGCTGCTTAGTAGTAGAAATTATATTGAAGCCAGAAGAGAAACTAAGCCTTGGGGAAAGGTGAGAACTTTGGCAGAAAAGAAAAAAGATTAGATTTAATCTAGGTATTTAAAATCTTGAAGTGCTTTGAAAGGGTGAATAGGAAGACTTATGAGGTGATCAGAACTAAATGGTCAGAATTCCAAAGCCAAGTATCTGTCATAAAAGTCAGCACGAGGAAGTACGCACTCAGTGGCCGCTTTATTAGGTACACCTGTACAATTGCTTGATACAAATTTCCAATAAGCCAATCATGTGGCAGCAACTGAAAGCATAAAAGCATGCAGACATGGTTATGAAGTTCAGTTGTTGTTCAGACCTAACATCAGAATGGTAAAAATATGTGATCTAAGTGGCTTTGACTGTGGAATGATTGTTGGTGCCAGATGGGATGGTTTGCGTATCTCAGAAACTGCTGATCTCCTGAGATTATCACACGCAGTAGTCTCTAGAGTTTACAGAGAATGATGCAAATATCAAAAAACATCCAGTGAGTGGCAGTTCTGTGGGTGAAAACACCTTGTTAATGAGAATAATTAGACTGGTTCAAGCGGACAGGAAGGTAACCGTAACTCAAGTAACCATGCATAACAACACTGGTGTGCAGAAGAGAATCTCTGAACACACAACACATAGAACCTTCAATTGAATGGACTACAGCAGCTAAACAATTGGCGGAGATACCCAGATGGCGGAGAGGAATGAAATGTCAATACTTTGTGTTAAAAACATGCATCAGGGCTGAGACTAGTGAGGGGAAATGCCCAGTATAAAGAGGAGAGGGAGCATGGTGAGTCAGGAGCCCAAGATGATTGTGGACTTTGAGGCTGAGAAAGGTGAAGGATGAAGGGCAGTTTAGGTCAAGGAAGGAAGGGAGAGAGAGGGAGACGGAGGCAGGTGGATGATGGATGGAGGCAGAAGTAAAACAGGAGAGGCAGATGGAGTGAAGTGGGGTGAAAGTGGAGGGTGAAAAGCAGGACACAAGGCCTAACAATGTTGGAATCTGATAGGTAAGGGAAATGATAATTCTTTATACTGACTATCTTTCCCTCTCCACTCTCAGTCCTGAAGCATTGACAGTTACTTTCCCCTCCACAGATGCTGATCAACCACTGAGTTTCTCCAGCAGATTGCTTGTTGCTCCAGATTCTGACTTCTGCAGTCTCTTTTGTCTCCATTCCAAATCATGAGATGCTTGAGAAAGTTGTTCCTCAGTATCAGTTTTTCTTTTTTTTAAACATATAATTTATGTGGAACCTTATTATTAGCCATTTAACTATTGGAACATAGAACACCAACACAATACAGGCCCTTCTGCCCACAATGCTGTGCCATATATGTACTTACTTTAGAAATTACCTAGGGTTACCCATAGCCCTATTTTTCTATTAGTGGAAACACTCTGTTAACTCTCACTAAGCTCTTGATCATTTTAAACATTTCTGTATATAGATTATGTATAATATTTGAAGGATATTCTACTCCAGAGATGTAGATATACAGTAGATTCTGGTTAATTGGGCCATCGTTAATTGGGGCAGCCACCTATTTGGAACAACTCTTAAGGAACAAGAACTAATAGAGAAAATAGTTGGAATTCCCTTCATTTATCTGGAACAACTATTCCCTTTAATTGGGATAGGAGACTATTGCCAAGTGGTTTTGAACTAGCGTCAGTTGTGTGCACTTGTGTATGTCCGTTAGATGCTACACCATGCTTAATGCAAACAGTTTTAAAATAGCTTCCGTTGCATGTGTTTGTGTTCAAAAAGCAATGATTTTTGTCACTGATAGTTTGCAAGTAATAAACAGTAAGACAATTCAGAGCTGTTTTGCTGACTGTGATTTCAAGCATTCAGGATTGGAGATGCCAGAAACAGCCAGGAGTGAAAATGAACTGATTTCACTACTTCAACAAGTTAGGAACTATGAAGAATTTGAAGGAACCAACAATCATGTTTAATGTTACAATGAAAATGACAATTTGGAGGATGCAATTGTCAAAGCATTGTATGAAGGCAGTCGATTATCTGCACTGGGTGTCTGTGCTAATTTTGTTCATTTACAATCAAAAGAACATGGCAGTGTACAATGGATGAATTCCTCCATTGATAACTATTAGGAACTAATACACTGTCTAATAGTAATATAGTAGTATTGATAGTATTCTAATTTATTCCATCATCCACTTAAATACATAATTTGTTAGTATTAATTTGTTCATCTTTTTAACTATTTAACCTGTTTAACTATTTCCATGAAACTTCAGCTTATTGGGACAGCAATGGAAACAATACAGTGGATTCCGGTAATTGGGACACATCAGCACCAGTATATTGTGGCCCAATTAAGTGGCTGTCCCAATTAGCTGGTTTCATAGAAATAGTTAAAAAGGTATAAAAAAAGATAAACTACCATTTAACAGAATAACAAATTATGTATTGAAGTGAAATACAGAACAAATTAGAGCACTACCCATACTATGACAGTACTATAAAATTGTGTATTAGTTCATAATAGTTATCAATGGAGGAATTCATCCAGAGTACACTGCCACATTCTTTTGAAAAATCAACGCAGAAAGCTTGGCAACAGCTTCCTGTCCCAATTAAGCGGGAAGTGTCCCAAATAAATGAAGGGAATCCTGGCTCCTTTATCGATTAGTTTTTGTTATTTAAGAGTTGTCCCAAATAAGCAGCTGCTCTGATTTACCGATGGCTCAGTTAAGCAGAATCCCCTGTACTTGCAAATGTTGTCCTACTTCTTGTGCAAACAATTGTGGGCAAGGACATGGTCAAGCCTGAAATTTAACAGAATGGATTAGATATTTTAAATTGATCATCATCCTACAATTTATTACTACACAAGTTACTATATTGACTATGATCTTTTTCAAAATATAGTCACTATTGCAGTGTAGGGAGAAGGGTGCCAATTTGTGTACAACAAGTGCCTTGTAAACAATGAAGATAACATACCTTACTTTAAAATTATGGATTAGAGTAATTTAATTTCACCTGAAAGAGTAGATGGGACCCTAGAGACAGAGTTTATAAACCAGTGAAACGGAGTCATATGCTCTGACTTAAATCAAATGTTAATACCTATTCCCAGTGATAGCTTTGATATCCCTCTAGGTTAGCTTGCAGTACAGAGGAAATGCTGTTTCAGTAGTGGGTGCACAGCATTTCCTGTGGTTTAGTTATCAATTTTGATCATTCGGCTTGTATGTGAGTATAATAGATGACTTTATTAGAGATTATTATTAAGGGGCATTTTAATTCATGTAAAGCAGTTGTGCAACATCAGTGCAGTTACTTACAAAAGTGCTGGAAACACTGAGCAAGTCAGGCAGTGTTTATGAGCAGAGGAACAGAGTGTCAGGTTTATGACTGCTGCGTGTTTCAGGTAGTTTCTTTGTCTATATCTGATTTTCATCATCTGCAGCTTTTTTATTTCATTATTCTTAAAGTAAAATGCATTTTTTTGATACTGAGATTGAATATCTTTTTGCTCTTTTGCTTTTTGAATAGCATATTATCAAGTTCCATCGTGCCTCAAAAGCAAATAAGAAACCAGTGCAGCTGCCTAGGGGAATGGTTAAATCACTGCTTTATCAAATACTTGATGGAATTCATTATCTACATACAAATTGGGTTCTCCACAGAGACTTGGTAAGCATTAAGTTCTTAGAATGCCAATAATAAAGTAAATCTTGACTTACCATGTGGTTGTGTGAAAACAATTAATTGTTTTTAAGATCTTGTTCTGGCTTTGGACCTCTGTTGGTTGCATGCATGTTGCTGTGAATTTTTATCCATTACCTTGTGTGATCAGGAAGTATAATGTGGCCACATACATTTTATTCCATAAAAATTGAGCAATGCTTGGTGATAATCCTTCTTTGTACTTAATTTAATGTGGTCCTTGAATTAAAAGCATTGGAGATCAGTATACTAATGATATTTTGAAATAACTATTTTCACTAAATCCCAACGGCCTTGAAGCAGTAGGTCTGACAGGGCTTTTATGATGTTGAAAAAGTATCAGCTCTCAGTATGCTTTCCATTTGTCTCTTGTGAATATAGGACCTTGGATCTGCCAATTCAATGGAGATGTTTGAGGTGGCTGGTGAAGAGAGTATTTCATCGTAACCTATTGGCACTTTGTGATCCGTCTGGCAATTTTAAAAGGTCATTATGAGGGCTGTAGTCACAACATAATATAATTCTACAGATTTAGCCTTGAATTTTTTATGTGGTACTAGCCTTGCAGCTTTTATTCAGACAGGTTGTCATAAAGTTTATTTTTTCCAGTTTAAAATGTGGCATGAGGAGAAGCTTGCGAAAGCAAGTTTAATGGCAAGACTCTTGGCAGTGTAGAGGACCAGAGGGATCTTGGGGTCCGAGTCCATAGAACACTCAAAGCTGCTGCACGGGTTGACTCTGTGGTTAAGAAGGCATACGGTGCATTGGCCTTCATCAATCGTGGGATTGAGTTTAAGAGCCGAGAGGTAATGTTGCAGCTATATAGGACCCTGGTCAGACCCCACTTGGAGTATTGTGCTCAGTTCTGGTCATCTCACTACAGGAAGGATGTAAAAACCATAGAAAGGGTGCAGAGGAGATTTACAAGGATGTTGCATGGATTGGGGAGCATGCCTTATGAGAATAGGTTGAGTGAACTCAGCCTTTTCTCCTTGGAGTGACGGAGGATGAGAGGTGACCTGATAGAGGTGTATAAGATAATGAGAGGTGTTGATCGTGTGGATAGTCAGCAGCTTTTCCCCGGGCTGAAATGGTTAACACGAGAGGGCATAGTTTTAAGGTGCTTGGAAGTAGGTACAGAAGAGATGTCAGGGGTAAGTTTTTTTACGCAGAGAATGGTGAGTGCGTGGAATGGGCTGTCAGTGGCGGTGGTGGTGGAGGAAACGATAGGGTCTTTTAAGAGACTCCTGGATGGATATATGGAGTTTAGAAAAATAGAGGGCTATGGGTAAGCCTAGGCAGTTCGAAGGTAAGGACATGTTCGGCATAGTTTTGTGGGCCGAAGGGCCAGTATTGTGCTGTAGGTTTTCTATGTTTCTAAAGTAGGCTGTTTAAGTACACTACAATATTCAAATATTCACGATTCAAAGTACATTTATTATCAAAGAATATGTAAATTATACAACCTTGAGATTAGTATGAAATCCAGTTTAAAAGAATTAGTTTGACTGTGATGCTCAATCAGCATGTCAGATCAGCAGGATGCCATGGAGTCATACAGCGCAGGAAATGGCCTTTCAGAATGTAAATCACAATTTATATTCTTACCACCTAGACAGACCTTTTGTAAAACATTTCCTTAACAATGTGTATAATTAAGGAGATAGGGATTAGGAGCTACTTTAGGAAGGCAGAACAAATTAAAGCTATTTATAACTTCAAGCTTGTTCTGTTTTTGTCTCATATTCCGTACTACCTCTGGTGGACAGAAATCTTGTCAGTCTCAGATTTAAAATTAGCAATTTGCCTGATATCAATTGCCATGTAAAATACTAAATTCCACCATCTATAACCTTGATGTATTTGTGTAATCTTTGGGTTTTTTCACAATCCCCAAAGGACCTATCTTCAGTTTTTAGATTCTTGTCTCTTGTCCAGGCTTCCCAGAGGTTTGCCTTAATTGGTACACTCTCTCCTCCAAATTTATCCCATTCATACCTAATTTGCCACAAAGTATATAACCTTTTAAGGTATGTTGCTCAGAAATGTTTTAATATACCAGGTGGGTCTAACCAATTGCTATGTAATTTCTATACCCTTGTATTCCAGTTTCCTAACATATTTTTTCCTCATGGCCCTGTAGAAGAAAAACATTTATCTATAATGACGCAAAACAATAATAGATCTGCTGACTAGAAAATATGTTAAACCAAAATTGGGTAATGAGCACTAATTCAAAAAAGAACTAATGTTAGACATCAATAGTCATGCTCAAAAAAGATAAAGAGAGGTACACTTCTTTGTCTAAAACACTGAGATTTGGAAGGTTGGGGGCTCATTATTAAAATTTTAATAACAACTGAATGAAAGAAAAGAAGATTTCTGCTGACAGGGAAACCTAGGACAAGGGACTAAGTAGAAAATTTAGATGTGCTTCTAGAACCGTCAATTTAGTGGACACAGTTCATTATTAATTAGAATGAGTAATCAAATCTAATATTGTCCCTATGTCCAAAGTTCAGAGTATGTATACATTATACAACCTTGAGATTCGTCTCCTAGTTGGTAGCCTTGAAACAAAGAAACCCAAAAGAACCCATATATAAAAAAGACCCAGTGTGCAGATAAAAAAACACAGCAAACCCACAAAAAACTCATTTAAAAAAAGAACCCATAAAAAAAGACCATTGAACACCCAATGTGCAGAGAAAAAAAAACATCATGCAGACAATAACCGCAAGCAAATAGTGTCATGAACTGAAGCCTGCAAAGGGAGTCTTATAGTTCCGTATAGTTCCACATCCTGCAAAACAGTGAATTCATTCCAATTAGGGTAACAAGGTGAAAATGGCATGTCACATATGCTATTGAGTCCATTTCTTGTTTTGATTTGTATCATTCTTAAAGTTGAAAATTGCAATTTGTACTTGTACATTGTTGAGAAGTTCTGTAGCAACAGATTACTTGTCTTACTCAGTAATGGAAGAACTAATCCAAAACAATGACAAATTGTACAATGTCATGTATTGTTAGTATGCAAGATTCTCATGCATGAGTTAATGGGCCAGAATGCTAACTGCTGTCCTATAAGTTAATTGCTAAGCTATAATTTTGCCTTTATAACATTTGGCAAAACGTGGCAATTCCATACATTAAAGTGAAGTAACTGTCAAACAAGCATATATCTGAACTTTGAATTTATTGTTCTTTTTGTAATGGTGCCACAGTAGTATAGTGGTTGCAGCAACTTGTACTCTTATTCAGGTATTAATCTATTATAATTGCTTTGTAATTTGCTTCTGTCTGCATTGTTTGCAGCATTACTTACCTTTGTATCATTTGAAAATATGTGGCCTATAATCATCTAAGCTGCTTACAGTTACAGTGAATAGCTCTGGCCTCAAAATAGATCCATGCAGTGAAGTAACCAGTCATCACGATAGTAATGTATTCAAAAAGTTCGGACAGGTTTAGTATTCTTGTATCCCTGTTGTTTATTTTCTTAATCAGTTTAAAACTTTTGAAGATATTTAAGCACTTTTGAGTGGAGATTCAGTCACACAGCACTAAAAATATATGATAGAGTACTGTTGAAAAGTGACTTTAACCTGGACTGGAAAAATATTGCAACCATTTCTAGTTATTTTATAATCCTCATTCATTTTTTGTGGAATTTTCATTTTCTTTGGTATTTCAAATTGGTAATTGTTGTATAAATCTACATCATATAAAATCAGTTGTGGTACAGCATGCAAGATTTACCTGCGGTGAGAATTTCAGCAATTCTCCAACTCACCTGTTGTTTTTATGTGCTCACTGAACAATCAGATTATAAAAAACCTCCCTACCACGGAAATGCACTTATAAGGACCATCACTAAGCAGTACATTTTGTCTTTGCTGAGATTGCCAATTTTCTACAACCTCACATACATTTCTCACGTGGCTGGATTGCTTTGCTCATGGAGGTCAGGGTCAGGGTCACACTTAGCTTCTTAGCTTCAGGATTATTGGAGGTTACAGTTGCTACTTAGTTCTGTGGTATCTGAGTTTGTTGCTCATTGTCATATTAAGGATGTCACTCAAAATCCATATCCAGTAGAGGAGACCTTTTTAAGATTTCTTTCAGCAAGCAGAGTAGATACATCCATTTGCCTGTTCTCCAGGCTTCCCCAGAGTGCAGGCAAGACTGCATTTGTGTCCTTAAAGAGACCTGCCTGGCAACTTTCTACTATGAGCATTTGACTTAAGTCACAGAGGGCCTTTATGGCACATATGAACAAAACAGTTTCATAGAGGTATCCGAAGCAAGATGGACTGAATGAGTTCTGTTATGTAATTACGGTCAATACTATTCACAGAATCCAGTTTATAATAAACAGGAAAGACCAGTAATTTACAGTTCTGGATGTGATAAATTTATTTTCCATGCATTAAAATGCCTGTGTATGATCATTGGCTGGCACACACATAAGTAGAAAAGCTCACCTGAAACTTGTACCACTGGAGTCTGATGGCATGGCTGTATAGCTGTATAATATTGAAACAATATGACAAGAGCTGCATAACTTCCTTATTTAGCAGCTCAGCACGGGGTAGGCCCTTATGGCCCTTCCAGCCACACCATCCCAGCAACCTCACAACCTGATTAACCCTAACCTAATCATGGGACTATTTTCAATGACCAATTAACCTACCCGGTACATTTTTGGACTACGGGAGGAAACCGGAGCACATGGGGGAAATTCACAGGTTCCACGGAGTGGACATGTAAGACTCCTTACAGAATGGTGATGGAATTGAACTCCAAACTCCAGAACACCCCAAGCTGTAATAGTGCTGCAGTAACCACTACACTACAGTTGTGCCATTAGAAAGAGCAGTTGTGGAATTTATATTAATTGGGGAATTAGCTAATGAAATCTGTAACTCAAAACAATAAATCTCATCTCAGTAATGCTACCCACATAATCACAAGCCAAATTATCACAAAAACCTTTCTGGTTTGCTTAGGTCTTTCAGCAGAGGAAACCTTAAAACTAGGTCTAGCCTATACACGACTCCAGATCAGATGTTACCTGCTTCCTCTGTTCAGGTCAAATAGGAATTCCAATAATTGCCAGTATTGCCAGCAGTGTGTTTATCTTGTAAACAAAATTGTCTCCCTCCCCCCTGCTTTGCCTCAATTTATTGGTTATTGTTTTTCTCAACTGGTGTATTTCTAGACTCTACTATTTTAATTCTAAATTGTTGAATAGGATGCAGTACTATTCTAAATTGTAGTCTCTGATTTATTTATTTAGAGATTCTGCCCTTCTGGCCCAATGAGCCCAAGCTGTCCAATTACACCAATGTAACTAATTAATATACTAACTTGTACGTCTTTGGAATGTAGGAGGAAACTGGTACACCCAGAGGAGACCTACATGGTCATAGGGAGAAAGTACAAGCTCCTTATAGACAGTGGCGGAATTGAACCTGAGTCGCTGGCACTGTAATAGTGTTAATGCTAACTGCTATGCTACTGTGCAATCCACATCTGAAAGTCTGCCACCTTTATCCAAACTCCAGTTACTGCTCCAGTGAAATTTGGGATATTTTACTAGATTAAAAATGGTACAATATAAATAGTTTTGTCATTCTGTGAGGAAAAAAGCAATAATCAAATGAAAATGGGTGTAGCTCAGCAGATATTTCCCATTAAGTTGCTTAAATGAATTATGAATGGCTTTTTTTTCAAACAGTGCAAATCAGAACAATCAAGTCATATTTTTGTAGTTTCCTTTGAACCAGCTTTTCTTAGTAAGAAGTCATTTAATTCTGCAAAATATATGTAGGGCTGCAGTATTTATGACAGACATTTTGGAAGAATTGGAAACTAAATTTATAAGTAACTTATGAAACATAACAAATTGCTTTCTAAAACTATGTGAGCACAAATGTTCCAATTATTTTAGTAATGGCAAATTTTCAAAATAAAACATCAGTATGCAGTATTACTGCCATTTGATAAGTTTTAACAAACAGTAAATGGATACAGAAAGGCTATTTTCAAAATTCATTCTCATTGAAAGATTAATCTTATTTCTTACAAAACAAACCACAACACATTATCTGCATACCCATGAAAGCTGTTGAAACCATTAGACATAGGAGCACAATTAGACCATTTGGCCCATTGAGTCTGCTCTGCCATTTGGTCATGACTGATTTATTTTTCCCTATCAACCCCATTCTCCTACTTTCTCACTGTAACGCTTGACACCCTTACTAATCAAGAATCTATCAAACTCCACTTTAAGTACAATTTGTGCTGGATCTGTGGAATTTATTGCCACAGATAGTTGTGGAGGCCAAGTCTTTGGGTATATTTAGAGTGGAGTTGATAGGTTTTTGATTAGTGAGGATGACAAAGATTACAGGGAAAACATAGAAGGGGGTTGAGAGGGAAAATAAATCAGCCACTATCGAATGATGGAGCAGACTTGATGAACTGAATGGTCTAATTCTGCTCCAATATCTTATGGCTTTCCACAGATTCACCACCCTATAGCGTAAGAAATTCTTCATCATCTCTGCTCTAAAAGGACAGCCTTTTATTCTGAGTCTGTGCCATCTGGCAGGTCTTTTAATATTCATTAGGTTTCAGTCGTATAGAAATGTAATGAAAATGCAATTATAAATCACTGATCTCATCTTGGAAATAATCCAAACTGTTTCACAAAATCAAATGATTCTGCAGTCAAACGATTTCAAGAAATTTGCAATTTAAAAGAAGAAAATTCAATAATATTTAACGCATTGTTTTTGTACAAACTTAAGAAGAAGTTGTTCAGATTACTCCCACTTTCTAGCTCTCAACCTGTGCCTTTTAGCATTCACCACAGCAAGTGCACTGCCTAGTTCTTGATAAATGAATGAAGGACTTCTGCTTCAACTATTCTGGGGGCTGCTAGATAACACACAGTATTTCTCACTCTCCACTTATTAGACCCACCAGTCTCTTTAATCTATCCCGCCATTAATTATTGATCACTCAACCATAGGAAATAGTTAATTTCTACTTACTCTGTCTAGGTGTTTCATAATTTTTTTTACACTGATCAAATATTTCCTTATCCTCCTCTGTTCCAAAGAAAACAAACCCAGTATATTGCCTTATTAATACATTTCTCTATTCTTTGCAAAATTCTCATAACTATTCTGTAAATCCTTTCTGGTATTATCACATCATTCCTGAAATATCACTTGAAAATAGTACTTATCTGTGGCTAAAGTATTTTCAGCACATTAAGCTGCTTTTATTTTTTTGTGTCTTGCTCAAAAAGGCATCCTCCATGCTTTTTTAACTTCCTTTGTTCATTTGCCTTGCTGTCTTCAGAGATCTGTGGGTATATATTGCTGGTTCCTTATTCCTTTAATCCTCACAATATCCCAAAATTTATCGCACTTTTCCTTGGTTTATTTTTTTCTTAAAATGTATTCTTTAAATTTGCCCCTGTTGGCCCACATAACCATTGTTATTCACTTGAGGTTTACAGTCTCAATTGTGAAGGTATTTTTTCTGATGAAGGCTCTAGATCTAATCGTCTCAGGATAAGAAAACTATAATGAGTGTTAGAGAGTTATAAAGCAGAGAAACAGGCCCTTCAACCCACGTAGTTCATGCTGAACTATTATTGTACCTGGTACCATCAACTCGCACCTGGTTTATAGCCCTTTAGACCTCTCCCATCCATATACCTATCCAAACTTCTCTTGAATGTTACAATTGAACCCACATCCACCACTTCCACTGGCAGCTCATTCCACACTTTGTACCACCCTCTGAGTGAAGAAGATCCCCTCAGGTTCTCCTTAAAATTTTCACCTTTCGCTTTTAACCTGACTTTCTAGTCTCAACCAACTTTAGTGGAAAAAGCCAGCTTGTATTTATCTTATCTATACCCCTCATAATTTTATGTACCTCTATCAAATTTCCCCTCATCCTCTGGGGAATTCAACCTTTCCTTATAACTCAAGTACTAGCAACATCCTTGTAAGTTTTCTTTGTACTCTTTTAATCTTATTGATATCTTTCTTGTAGGTAGGTGACCAGAACTGTACACAGCACTCCATATTTGGCCTCACCAACATCTTATATAACTTCAACATAACATCCCGACTGATGTACAGGTGTCCCCCGCTTTTCGAACGTTCGTTTTACGAAACCTCATTGTTATGAAAGACCTACATTAGTACCCCGTTTTCGCTTTCAGAAGGTGTTTTCACTGTTATGAAAAAAATTCAGCACGCGATAAAAAATCAGCGCGCGAAAAAAGGTGAGCGTGATAAAAGGCAGCACGTGCCCCAAGCAGCCGCTCTCCCCCGGATTCGGAACTGCATTGCTTTAACACGTGCCTGTGAGCAGCCGTTTGCAAGATGAGTTCTATGGTATCGGAAAAGCTTGAAAGAGCTCGTAAGAGTGTTACACTTACGGTAAAACTAGACATAATTAGGCGTTTTGATCGTGGTGAACGAAATAAGGATAAAGTGAGTTTGGCTTGTGGAAGCTGATGAACATGATGTCGAAGAGGTTTTGGCGTCCCATCACCAAGAACTGACAGATGAAGAGCTGATGCAATTGGAAGAAAAAAGGATAACAATCGAAACCGAATGAGTAATGATAAAGTACGACTTTAATTTTGAAAGGGTACGTCGGTTTAGGAGATATTTGCAGGATGGTTTGAGTCCTTATTAAAGAACTGTGTGATAGAAAAATGCGCAAGGCTCAGCAGTCAAGCAAGCCTTCCACATCAGCCACAGCAGACAACGAACCTCGACCTTCGACATTGAGGCGGGCAGAGATAGAAGAAGATGAGCTGCCTGCTCTAATGGAAAAGACAACGAGATAACACCCAGTGTCCCACCACCCCAACCCCCAGGCCACTGACAGATACCGATTCACGGAGAATACAACGGTAGCCGGGAGACACACAGCACATCTTTAAGAAAAAACCCGAAATAAACATGCTAACTAATTAGGTGCCGCCGACACGTAATTGTTGGCTCAGATCAGAGACGACGCAATCAGAAATCTTTTCTTAATTTTTTTCTTAAAGATGTGCTGTGTACCTCCTGGCTACCACTGCATTCCTGCATGCTTTGCAACAATGTATCGCTCGGCGGCCTGGAGGGTGGGGTCCACTCCACCACCCAACCTGTGACGACTCAGTCTAACACACCATCATCAGTGCTCTCGGCAAGCTATCTTCCCGATTCCCATAAGTGATACTACACTGTACATACATTATTTCTACTTTATACAGGCTGTGTATTTTTACGTGTTATTTGGTATGATTTGGCAGCTTCATAGCTTAAAGGTTACTGGAGAGAGTGTTCTTGCCAACAGCGCTTGCGTGAGATTTCCTGCCGACGGCGCTTGCGTGAGATTTTTGCTACGGAGAACAGTTCAGTAATGATTGTGGAAAAGTATTTCTACTTTATATAGGCTGTGTATTTATCATATCATTCCTGCTTTTACTATATGTTACTGTTATTTTAGGTTTTATGTGTTATTTGGCATGATTTGGTAGGTTTTTTTGGGTCTGCGAACGCTCACAAAATTTTCCCATATAAGTAAATGGTAATTGCTTCTTCGCTTTACGACATTTTGGCTTATGAACCGTTTCATAGGAACGCTGTACCTTCGGATGGCGGGGGAAACTAGTACTCAGTATTTTATGAAGGTCAATGTGTCAAAAGCTCTTTTTACAACCCTCTCTACCAATGACACCACTTTCAAGGAATTATGAACCTGTATTCTCATATTCCTTACTTCAACTGCGATCAGCGTCCTACCGTTCACTGTGTATATCCAACCCTGGTTTGTCCTTGAAAAGTGCAGCACCATACGCTTGTCCACATTAAATTCCATCTGCAAGCTTTCAACCCACTTTTCCAGCTGGTCCAGATCCTGCTGCAGGCAATGATAGTCTTTCTCGCTGTCCATTACAGCCCCAATCTTGATATCTGAAAATTTGCTGATCCAGTTTAACACAGATTATGAAGACACACAGGCCTCTTTTATTGTCATTTAGTAATGCATGCATTAAGAAATAATACAATTTTCCTCTGGTGTGATATCACAAAACACAGGACAGACCAAGACTGAAAAAACTAACAAAACCACATAATTATAACATATAGTTACAACAGTGCAACAATACCGTAACTTGATGAAGAACAGTCCATGAGCACAGTAAGAAGTTCAAAGTCTCTCAAATGTCCCACATCTCACGCAGACGGGAGAAAGAAGAAAAACTCTCCCTGCCATGCTCGACCACAGTCCGACTGTGAGTCGTCCGAAAACTTCGAGCCTCCGATCAGCTCTCCGGTACTGAGTACCGAGCACCATCTCTATCCGAGCGATTCGACCTCAATCTTGGTTGCCAACAGCAGGCAAAGCTGGGGATTTTGAGGCCTTCCCTCCGGAAGATTCATGATTGTGCAGTAACGATAGCAGCAAACGGGCGTTCCAGAAATTTCTCCAGATGTTCCTCTGTGCTTTCACATCTGTCTCCATCAAATCAGAATTGTCCACGGCCCCTATTTAACGGATACGATATCATTTTCACCGGAGGGCTGCGCACGCGTGGCGCGCTGCCCTCTCTTCCCACCGATACAAATCACTCATATAAATGACAAACAAACAACTGACCCAGTAATAATCCCTGTGGCACATCACTAGTCACAGGCCTCCAGTCAGAAAGACATCGATCTTCTACCACTCTCTGGCTTCTCCCACTGAGCCAATGTTGAATCCAATTTACTACTTCATCTTGAATGCCAAGAACCTTCTTGACCAACCTGCCCTGTCAGAACTTGTCAAAGGCCTCACTAACGTCCATGTAGAAAACATCCTCTGCCTTTCCTTCATCAACGTTCCTGGTAATCTTAGTCACGATCTACCATGCATAAAGGTATGTTGACTATCCTTAATCAGGTCCTGTCTATCCAAATACTTGTATATCCTCTTCCTTAAAATACTTTACAATAATTTTCCCATTACTGACGGCAGGCTTTTCTGACTTTTTTTTAGAGCCTTTTCTGAACAATGAGCAAATTTAGCTATCCTCCAGTCCTCTGACACCTTACCCATAGCTCAGGACATTTTAAATATCTCAGCCAGAGCTCCTGCGATTTCTGCACTATCTTCCCTCAAGATCTGAGGAGGACACCTTGTCAGGCCCTGGTGAACACCTCCACTTCTGTAATCTGGATATGGTCCATGACTTCACTACTGTTGTGCCTCAGTTCTACAGACTCTGTAACAACCTTCTGAGTAAATACAGATGTAAAAAATCCATTTAAGAGCTCCTACATCTCTTTTGGCTCCATGTATACATGGCCACATTGATCTTCCAATGGACCAAGTTTGTCCCTTGCAATCCTTTTGCTCTTAATATTTCTGTAGAAGCCCTTGGGATTCTCCTTCAATTTGTCTGCTGGAGCAACCTTATGCCTTCTTTTAGCTCTGCTGATTTCCCTCTTAAGTATTCTCGTACATTTCTTATACGCCTCAAGTGCCTCATTTATTCCTTGCTGTTTATACCTGTCATGTTCCTCCTCCTCTTTCCCAAGTAAGGTCTCAATATTCCTTGAAATGCAAGCTTTCCTTATTTTGTTTTTATTCAAATAGGAACATACAAATTCTGTACTCACAATACTTCACTTCTGCATGCCTATCATCTTTTTACCAGAAAACAACCTATCCCAATTCACACTTGCCAGATCTTTCCTGATACCATCAAAATTGGGCTTTCTCCAATTTAGAATCTCAACCTGAGAAGCAGACCTCCATAATAATTCTCCATAATTATTTTGAAACTAATAGAATTATGATTACTAGATGGAAGGTGTTTTGCTACACATACTTCTGTTACCTGTACCATCTTGTTCCCTAATAGGAGATCCAGCATCACACATTCTTTTTTTAGGACTTCTATATATTAAGGAAAATTTTCTGAACACATTTGACAAACTGTATCCCATCCAGCCCATTTACAGAATGGGAGTCCCAATCAATATGTGGAAAATTAAAATCACCTCCAATCACAACGTTATTTTTCATGCTTTTTAAACAGAGTGAATCTTTGAAACTCTATTCTAGAGGACTAAGTCTACTGAGTTATTAAGTATGTTCAAGATGGCTGAAGATCAGATAATAAGGAAAATGGAACGTTTTGTGGATTGAGCTGGAAAATGGAGTTGAGGCCAGAGTTTAGATCAACTATAGTGTGTTTGAATAGTGGGCAGCTTATAAAATACTTATGCTTATTTTCCTATGTTCTCATTAGTTCTTGTTCCTCACAATCAACTACATGGTCAATTCTTATATCATTTGCAAACTTCTTAATCATGCTTCCTACTTTTAAGTGTAGATAATCCCGTATATACCACAAAAAGCAAGTGACACAGCAATGAGCTCCGTGAAATCCAAGCAAAAATTAAGTATTAGTTGACTGCAACATAGGTCATAAGCTGTTTTATGAAGAGGAGAAAACTGAACCAGTTAAGTATGTGCTGCCTGATCTGCTGAACATTTCATGCATTGCCCACATTATCTTGCTTTGTACTTGTGTGCTGAAGTCTGGTTGCATACACATTTGAATTTTTTATGTGACTGAAAAATCATACAGAACTATAAATTATAGAACTTCAAAGAGGTAGATTTCTTTCCTATTAAAATGTACTTGTTGCTTTGTACAAGTCCATGTGAAACTAGATCAAGGGTTCCCAGCCTTTTTTTTAATGCTATAGGCTCCTATCATTAATTGATGGGTCTGTGGACCCCAAGTTGAAAACCTCTAAACTGGACGAATACGAGATTAAACACTTCATAGAGAAAATATGATTATTTTCACTGAATATATTTCCAGTGGTTTCTTTTTAAAAGTCAGTGTCTTTTCTCTAAGCTTCAGTTTCTAACTGCTGCTGACCACACTATTGCCTGTTCTTTGAATAGAATATTGTTTGGAAGTTATTGATCAAAAATCGGATTTGATTGAGGTTAGGCTCTGGCATATCCACTCACAATCTCTTGAGTTAATCCGTCTTTAAGAATACAAATGTTTCTTAAAACATCCTGTGCCATTTGTCATGGAAGTCTGCTTTAATCAATGATTATTGTTTGTGTAAACAATTTTCTCACACTGCCCACAATTTACCATTTACTAATTTGAGTCTATGTTCCCTATGGCGGTGAAGATTAAGTAGGAATTTGCAAGAGGTAACTGAAAAGAACATACAATGATCACCAAAGGGATTTTGATAAATACAGAAAGGCAGAATTCTGGAGAGGAGCAGGGAAAGGAAATAATTTGATAGGTTTTTAACCAAAAGTCAGAGTATACAAAGAATCAAATGGTTTCTCGGTGCTATATGGCTCTGGGTCCCTTTGTGTTAATGTCACCAGTGACTTTTCATAAATGAATCTCAGACACTCAAAGTCAATTCTCAGTTATTTACTTCTAGGTTGTAGAGCTTGTTTGTCCTCAGAATTCACATGGGTTCCATTTACCTTCTCAGTTAAAATGAAGAATCAAGGCATTATTCAAAATAGTCTCTAGGACTTTTCTCCTAAGATCCTGGCCAGCATTTATCACTCAGGCAAAGCCAAGAAGCAGAGGTCCTTGTGGTTTACTTCACTGTTGGTTATGGAAAGTTGCTCTTGGAAATTTGGCTGCCATTTTCCAACACTACAAAAATTACTATTTTTCAAAAGTACTTATTTTGGCAGTAAATTGTGTCGGGACTGGGATTTTAGTACATAAGATATAGTTGATCTTGAATATTTTTTAGTTTGATTGCAATTTATAATATGGATCTGATGAATAGTCTTGACCCAAAATGTCAATTATCCATCTCCTTCCATAGATGCTGGCTCACCCTCTGAGTTCTTTGAGCAAAATCAAAATTAAAGTTGAGTTTATTGTCAAATGCACAAGTACACGTATGTGCAGTTGCAATGAAAAAATGTCTTTTGCAGCATCACAGGCACATATATAAGCAGCATTCATAAGAAAAACATAAATTATAATGTTTACAAGAAGAACAAGTAGAACAAAAACACATCCATTTCAGTGCAAAATAATCATAGCGTTGCCAAACTGTAGTGATGAGAGTTATACCAGTTTGTTCACCAACCAAATAATTGAAGCGATGTAGTTATTTATGAAACTGCAAGAAGGTAGTATTGCTTTGATAGTGGGAATCTTTGATGATGGATGTTGCTTTCATAAGGTAGTTTGTTTTGCTGTTTTCATCTGTTTTTGGGATCCTTTTTGCTTATACCCTTCCTTACCTTTGCTGCCATTGCATCATTGCAATGATCAATTTCGCTAATCAGTTGTTGGATTTTTCACAAGCAGCAGCTAAAGTACTCCCCCGTACAAAAAAATTGATGGCATTTCTCTGAGAGGATAGTGAAGAAATGTAAAAGAGATTGCTGCTGTGTATTTCTTTTCAACATTCAGAACAGCATTAAGAGAAAGTTGGAAACTTCTGGCTCTGTTAATTGTGTAGATTGGGGAGATATTTGTTAACAAGCAAAAAGATGTTTTATCATCAGATTAGGAATATGATTATGTATGAGGTTTTATTTCTGAATATACAGAGAGTGGCCGATGGGCTTTATGAGACCCAGGAGACTTGGTAAAATGGTCCACAATTCAATTCAGTTCGATTCAATTCAGTGCAGTTTATTTATTTATACTTTTGCTTACTACTTTGTCATGTTTCAATTTCAGTCGCTTGTAGGTTTAGAAATGCTTGTCTTCATTTTTTTCTCATTGTTTGGTCTAACTCCAGTTAGAATGCCAAGATGTGCCAGGATTAAGAACTTTTCCTATTGAACAACAGTAACTATATTTCAAAAGTATTTTATTTTCAGTTAAAATTGGATAGCGCAGAAGGCACAATGTAAATGCACATTTCTCTTTATTAGATTTATGTGATAATAAATAACAATGTGAACATAACCTTTTAATACAAGAAAAGTTATACATTACTTACAATTTAACTTGTTTATATTATTTCACATTAAGGAACTTGGTCACTAACTCAAAGGGGACTCTTTCAAAACCTGCTGTAATGTTGTCTTTATAACATAATTATGTGGCAGTTCAATTTACATGTCAGAAATTAGTTCTCAAGAGCTTTATGCTGATCATATTGAATCTTGGTTGGAATGCAGATTATTGTTGCATTTTGCTGTACCCAGCACTGTTCCTTCAAAGCTGTGTGGCTGTACGGTAATTGAAATTCTCCCGCACACATACCCTTTGTTGCTGTGCAGCTGGAATTTTCTTTTATATAATGTTAACATAATTTTGAAATAATGTTAATATAATATCAAAATTATGCTGCTATACTTTTGAAATCTTATGTTAATAGAATTATGAACTACCTTATAATATGTATTAATGAATACAATTCATAATTTTGCTAATTAATGAATTTCCCATAGCCTTCACTTTGAAATATTTTAGAGCAATGTATATTGTCAATATTTCAAGTTGCACCTATAAATTGGGACAATAAACACAGAATGGAAGTTGGTAGCTCAGTGTTAATAAACAGCTGGCCCGCTGAATGCCAAAACAATCTTAAGTGTACTCTAGTTAAAGTGTACTTTATTGTACTGTATTTTATTATATCCTTCAGTTAATAAAATTTAAACTATGTAATTTTTCAATTTTCATTATTAATTTTCATAGTATGTATATTACAAAATAACGTTTAAAGTTCCATGCAGTTTTCAGGCCATGTAAAAAAAAATTAGAGGGAACATTTGTACCCAGAGAGAAGAAAAAGCTGGTTAATAAACAGTGTTAGGTATGAAGTCTAACTACTGGTGCTTGAGTACATATGCATTATATTTTGTTAATGTTTCTTAACAAAAATCTGCTTAATTCAGTATGTATAAAAGAAAGCTGAAATGGACAAGATCATATAAATTGAGATACTTATTTTAACTGATTAAAACATTTGGATCAGAAACTTAAATGTTATAATAAATATAGGTGGAAAAAGATATTAAACAAGTAAGTAGATGTTATTTCTGACATCCATAAAATACATTTCCTTCATCCAGGAGTAAATAGTAAAATAAATCATTACTTTGTAGTTTCTATATGAATTATGGTGTTGTAGTTTGTAACAAGAATATTATTTATCTATTTTTTCTTTTAGTATGGAGCAGAAAGAGATTCTTGTTTAATAATCATAGAACATCTGTTCATTACTAGTGGAGCAAATATCCTGAAGGCTACAATTTAGCCAGTCACAAGGCCATGACAAGACTAGCTTTCTTTTTCAATATTTCAATACAAAGTTCAAGAAAAAAGAGATATATCAAATACATTATACTGAATCGCACATACAAACTCCTTACTCTATATTCATACAAATTGGTTGATTCATAATATTGAAATATAGTAAATTTATTATATGGAAAAAAAATCTAACCCACTACCAAGACGGAAGGTGATTAGTGAAGAAGAAAAAAGAAAAAAAATGTATATTATTAGCCATCGTCTGTGCTTTAACGGCAAATCAAAGGTTTTGAAAAGAGTTCAAAAAAGGTCCCCACAATGTTTGAAAGTCTTGATTAGATTGAGAAATTGAACACTGAATCTTTAAATTTAAACATGACATCACATCACGCAGCCATTGAACGTGAGTGGGCAGAACCACATCTTTCCATTTAAACAAGAGCGCCCTCCTAGCCATAAGAGAAATAAAAGCCAAAATGTGCAAATCAGATTTCTCCAAAATAATATCCTTTCCTCTGACAATACCAAATAAAGGATTAGGCTTAAAATTTACTTTAAAAAGTACCGAGAAGGTTTGAAATACTTCTTTCCAATATTTTTCAAGACTCGGGCATGTCCAGAACATATGAATGAGTGAAACTTCTCCATAATTACATTTATCACAATAAGGAGATATATCCAAATAAAAGCGAGACGACTTATCCTTGGTCACGTGGGCCCTATGGACCACTTTAAATTGTAGGAGAGAGTGGTGAGTACATAACAATGAGGTGTTAACCAATTTTTAAGATTTCGTTCCAAGTTTCCTCAGAAATTGAAGTCTGTAAGTCTTGTTCCCAAAGAATTCTAATTTTATCTAAAGCAACACTTCTCATTCCCAGCAACATATTATAAATATTAGATATAGATCGATTATAAAAAGGTTTCAAATTAAAAATTACTTCTAGTAGATTCTTATCAGGACTTTTAGGAAATGTGCATATTTGAGACCGTAAAAAGTCTCTTATTTGTAGGTATCGAAAAAAGTGAGTTTTGGGAATTGTCTATCGGTTACTGAATAATACGCACAGGCAATAAACAGAAACATCTGACCCATGTAAAAATGGAACAGCAATTATTATGGGGGGACCTTAACTTGCATGTAGATTGGGTGAATCAAGTTGGTCGAGGCAGTCATAGAATATATCCATGATGGCTTTCTTGAACAGCATGTTACTGAACCTAGAAGGGAACATGCTATCTTAGATCTGGTCCCCTGCAATGAGACAGGTAAAATTAGGATTAGGGATCCTCTTGGAAAAGATGATCACAGTATGACTGAATTTCTCATACAAATGGCGTTTGCAATAGTTCAATCTAAAACCAGTGTATTCTGCCTAAACAATGGAGGCAACAATGGGATGAGGGAGGATTTGGCTAGTGTAGACTGGGAACACAGACTATATGGTGGGACAGCTGAGGGACAGTGGAAGACTTTCAAAGAGATTTTTCAGGGTGATCAACAACAGTATATTCCAGTTAAAAGCAAGGACAGTAAGGGTGGGGCGAGCCAGCCTTGGGTAACTAAGGAAATAAAAGGCAGCATCAAACTAAAAGCTCGTGCATACAGTCGCCAAGAGTAGTGGGAAACTGAAAGATTGGGAAAACTTTAGAAAGCAATGAAGTACCACTAAGAGAACAATAAAGAAAGGGAAGCTAGATTTTGAAAATAAACTAGCATAAAATACAAAAATGGATAGTAAAAGTTTTTATAATTATATAAAGCGGAAAAGGGTGGCTAAAGTGAATGTAGGACCCTTGGAGGATGAGAAGGGGGAATTGATATTGGATAATGAGGAAATGGCCAAGGCTTTGAATGACTATTTTGTGTCAGTCTTCATGGTGGAGGACACAAACATGTCAAAGAGAAATGTTATGGATGTGATGGGAAGTGAGGACCTCGATACAATAGCTATCACTAAAGTGGTAGTGCTGAACAAACTTGTGGGCCTGAAAATAGACAAGTCCCTCGTCCTGATGGAATGCATCCCAGGGTACTGAAAGAAATGGCAGAGGCTTTGGTGATGATTTACCAAAATTCTCTGGACTCTGGGCAGGTCCCAGTGGATTGGAAGATGGTGAATGTCATTCCAATGTTCAAAAAAGGATGTAGGCAAAAGGCAGGTAACTATAGGCAAATCATTTTAACATCCAAAGTTGGGAAAATGCTTCAAGCTATCATTAAAGAAGAAATAGCGAGGCATCTGGAAAGATATGGATCCATTAGGCAGATGCAGCATAGATTCAGCAAAGGCAGGTTCTGTTTGACAAACTTACTGGAGTTCTTTGAGGATACAACAAACGCAGTGCATAGAGGGGAATAGATGGACACTATTTACTTGGATTTCCCGAAGGCGTTCGATAAGGTGCCACATAAGATAAGGATGTATAGAGTTGGGGTGATGTATTAGCATGGATAGAAGATTGGTCAACTAATAGAAAGCAGAGAGTTGGGATACATGGTATTTCTCTGGTTGGCAATCATTGGTGAGCGGTGTGCTTGCAGGGGTTGGTACTGGGCCTGCAGCTGTTCATAATATACATTCATGATCTGGAAGAGGGGACCCAGTGTAGTGTATCTAAGTTTGCTGATGATACTAAATTGAGTGGAAAAGCAAATTGTGCAGAAGATATGAAGAGTCTGCAGAGAGATATAGATAGGCTATCAAGGTGGCAAATGGAATGTTGCCCTTCATTGCTAGAGGGATTGAATTTAAGAGCAGGGAGGTTATGCTGCAACTGTACAGGATATTGGTGAGGCCGCACCTGGAGTACTGTGTGTAGTTCTGGTCTCCTTATTTGAAGAAAGATATACTGGCTTTGGAGGCAGTGCAGAGGAGGTTCACCAGGGAGATTCCCAAGATGAGGGGGTTAGACTATGAGGAGAGATGGAGTTGCCTGGGACTGTATTTGCTAGAATTGAGAAGAATGAGAGGAGATCTTGTAGCAACATATAAAATTATGAAAGGATAGATAAGATAGAGGCAGGAAAGTTGTTTCCACTGGTAGGTGAGAGTAGAGTTAGGGAGCATAACCTCAATATTCAGGAGAGTAGATTTAGGACAGAGATGAGGAGAAACTGCCTTTCCTAGAGAGTGGTGCATCTGTGGAATTCTCTGCCCAATGAAGCAGTGGGATCTATCTCAGTAAGTATATTTAAGACAATATTGGATAGATTTTTGCATAATGGGGCAATTAAGGGTTATGGGGAAAAGGCAGGTAGATGGAGATGAGTCCATGGCTCGATCAGCCATGACTTTATTGAATGGCGGAGCAGGCTCAACGTGATGCTGAGGCTTTAAAAGGCACTGATGAGGGCTCACCTTGAGTATCGTGAACAGTTTTGGGCTCCTCATCCAGGAAAAGATGTGCTGGCATTGGACAGGGTTCAGAGGATGTTCACAAGGATTATTCTGGAAATGAAAGGGTTATCATATGATTTGATGGCTCCGGGTCTGTACTTGCTGGAATTCAGAAGGATGGGGGGGGGGGGGAATCTCATTGAAATCTTTTCAATATTGAAAGGCCTAGACAGAGTAGATGTGGAAAGGATGTTTCCCATAGTGGGGGAGTCTAGGACAAGAGGGCACAGCCTCAGGATGGAGGGGCATCCATTTAAAACAGAGATACGGAGAAATTTCTTTAGCCAGAGGGTGGGGAACTTGTAGAATTTATTACCACAGGGTGTATTTAAGGCAGAGATTAATAGGTTCTTGATTGGACACAGCATCAAAGGTTAGGGGGAGAAGGCCGGGTAATGGAGCTGAGGAGGTAGGGAGAAAAGGATCAGCCATGATTGAATGGAGGAGTAGGGTTAATGGGCCAAGTTGCCTAATTCTGCTCCTATGTCGTATAGTCTTATCTCTTTGGCTCTTCACACAACCTTGGAACATTTGAACAGCAAAGATGAACACTTCAGAATATTCATTATTGTCTACAGGCTGGCATTCAATACCATCATCTCATCAAAACTAATCAATAAGCTTCAAGACCTTGGCCTCAATACCTCTTGTGCTATTGGATCCTCAATTTCCTCACTTGCAGACCCCAGTAAAACTCAGATTGGCAACCACATTTTCTCCACAATCTCACACAGACATAAGTGTGCTTAGAACCCTGCTCTACTTGCTTTACACTTATGACTGTGTGGCCAAGCACAGCTCCAACGGCATATTCAAGTTTGCATATGATACCTCTGCCATAGGCCGAATCAAAGGTGGTGATGAATCATCATATAGGATGGAGATTGAAAATCTGGCTACACACACACAAAATGCTGGAGGAACTCACCAGGCCAGGCAGCATGTATGTAAAAAAATATTGTTGATGTTTTCAGACATCCCACCCGGCAAAAACTCATTTCAGGGAGGTAGCACCGTCAATTCGTGGGAGCCTCCCAGAACTTCCGGGAGAAGTGGGATGTCTGCAATAGAGTAGCTCCTTAGCAGCTAGACAGCTAGTTTAAATAACATTTGCTATGCTAATGAATGAATGACACCTGTTAAACTCACCTCAACATGTCCTTTACAGTCTTAACCCACCATGGGCAATAGAAAAGTCACTGTTGCAAACAGTGCAGCGAGCAACACCCTCATTATTTTTGACCCCTATTAGGCAGGGGTACACTTTAGTGTAGTCTGGGGTGAAGTACGTTTTATATTTTCTTTTTTTGGAACACTCTGCCATGGCTCGCTCACTTGCTTGCGCTGTCACACCCACTCTCTCTCTCTTGCCCACTCTCTCTTGCGCTCTTGCTCTCTCTCTCTCGCTCACTCTCAAAAAAATCAATTTCCAGGATATTGTATATAATTTGCGGGCATCAGGGAGCTGCTATCAATATGTAGGAGACTCCCGGAAAACTTCTGGGAGAGGTGGGATATCTGTGTTTTGAGCTGAAACTCTTTGGCAGGACTGGAGAAAAAAAGCTGAGGAGTTGATTTAAAAGGTGGGAGGAGGGGAGAGAGAAACACAAGGAAACAAATGAAACCTGAAGGGGGAGGGATGAAGTAAAGAGCTGGGAAGTTGATAGGTGAAATAGACAGAAGAAAATCAGGTCAGCACTAGATCTCAAGACAGAGAATTTGTAGAATGTCTGCGAGATGGCTTTTTAGAACAGCTTGTTGTTGAGCCCAGTAGGGGATCGGCTGTACTGGATTGGGTATTGTGTAATGAACTGCAGGTGATTAGAGAGATTGAGGTGAAGGAACCCTTAGGAGGCAGTGATCATAACATGATTGAGTTCACTGTGAAATTAGAAAAAGAGAAGCCGAAATCTGATGTGTCGGTATTTCAGTGGAGTAAAGGAAATTACAGTGGCGTGAGAGAGGTACTGGCCAAAGTTGACTGGAAAGAGACACTGACGGGAAAGACTGCAGAGCAGCAGTGGCTGGAGTTTATGCGAGAAATGAGGAATGTGCAAGACAGGTATATTCCAAAAAAGAAGAAATTTTCGAGTGGAAGAAGGATGCAACCATGGTTGACAAGAGAAGTCAAAGCCAAAGTTAAAGCAAAGGAGAGGGCGTACAAGGAAGCAAAAATTAGTGGGAAAACAGAGGATTGGGAAGTTTTTAAAACCTTACAAAAGGAAACCAAGAAGGTCATTAAGAGAGAAAAGATTAACTATGAAAGGAAGCTAGCAAATAATATCAGAGGATACTAAAAGCTTTTTCAAGTATATAAAGAGTAAAAGACAGGTGAGAGTAGATATAGGACCGATAGAAAATGATGCTGGAGAAATTGTAATGGGAGATAAGGAGATGGCAGAGGAACTGAACAAGTATTTTGCATCAGTCTTCACTGAGGAAGACATCAGCAGTATACCGGACACTCAAGGGTGGCAGGGAAGAGAAGTGTGCACAGTCACAATTACGACAGAGAAAGTACTCAGGAAGCTGATTAGGCTAAAGGTAGATAAATCTCCTGGACCAGATGGAATGCACCCTCGTGTTCTGAAGGAAGTAGCTGTGGAGATTGCGGAGGCATTAGCGATGATCTTTCAAAAGTCGATAAATTCTGGCATGGTTCCGGAAGACTGGAAGATTGCAAATGTCACTCCGCTATTTAAGAAGGGGGCAAGGACGCAAAAAGGAAATCATAGACCTGTTAGCTTGACATCGGTGGTTGGGAAGTTGTTGGAGTTGATTGTCAAGAATGAGGTTACAGAGTACCTAGAGGCATATGACAAGATAGGCAGAACTCAGCATGGATTCCTTAAAGGAAAATCCTGCCTGACAAACCTATTACAATTTTTTGAGGAAATTACCAGTAGGCTAGACAAGGGAGATGCAGTGGATGTTGTATATTTGGATTTTCAGAAGGCCTTTGACAAGGTGCCACACATGAGGCTACTTAACAAGATAAGAGCCCATGAAATTACGGGAAAGTTACATACATGGATAGAGCATTGGCTGATTGGCAAGAAACAGAGAGTGGGAATAAAGGGATCCTATTCTGGTTGGCTACCGGTTATCAGTGGTGTTCCACAGGGATCAGTGTTGGGGCCACTTCTTTTTACATTGTACATCAACGATTTGGATTATGGAATAGATGGCTTTGTGGCTAAGTTTGCTGATGATACGAAGATAGGTGGAGGGGCCGGTAGTGCTGAGGAAACGGAGAGTCTACAGAGAGACTTGGATAGATTGGAAGAATGGACAGAGAAGTGGAAAATGAAGTACAATATTGGAAAGTGTATGGTTATGCACTTTGGCAGAAAAAAATAAACAGGCAGACTATTATTTAAATGGGGAAAGAATTCAAAGTTCTGAGGTGCAACGAGACTTGGGAGTCCTCGTACAGGATACCCTTAAAGTTAACCTCCAGGTTGAGTCAGTAGTGAAGAAGGCGAATGCAATGTTGGCATTCATTTCTAGAGGAATAGAGTATAGGAGCAGGGATGTGATGTTGAGGCTCTATAAGGCGCTGGTGAGACCTCACTTGGAGTACTGTGGGCAGTTTTGGTCTCATTTAAGAAAGGATGTGCTGACGTTGGAGAGGGTACAGAAAAGATTCACTAGAATGATTCTGGGAATGAGAGGGTTAACATATGAGGAACGTTTGTCCGCTCTTGGACTGTATTCCTTGGAGTTTAGAAGAATGAGGGGAGACCTCATAGAAACATTTCGAATGTTAAAAGGCATGGACAGAGTGGATGTGGCAAAGTTGTTTCCCATGATGGGGGAGTCTAGTATGAGAGGGCATGACGTAAGGATTGAAGGGCGCCCTTTCAGAACAGAAATACGAAGAAATTTTTTTAGTCAGAGGGTGGTGAATCTATGGAATTTGTTGCC
Organism: Mobula hypostoma; assembly: GCF_963921235.1. Classification (NCBI taxonomy): domain Eukaryota; kingdom Metazoa; phylum Chordata; class Chondrichthyes; order Myliobatiformes; family Myliobatidae; genus Mobula; species Mobula hypostoma. The sequence continues at coordinate 138,201,992 of NC_086098.1, forward strand.
ACGGGCAGCAGTGGAGGCCAAGTCATTGGGTGTATTTAAGGCAGAGATTGATAGGTATCTGAGTAGCCAGGGCATCAAAGGTTATGGTGAGAAGGCGGGGGAGTGGGACTAAATAGGAGAATGGATCAGCTTATGATAAAATGGCGGAGCAGACTGGATAGGCCGAATGGCCTACTTCTGCTCGTTTGTCTTATGGTCTAAGATCATGGAAGAAAGAAAAGGGGGAGGAGCACCAGATGGAGTCTGTGGGTGGGCAAGGAGATAAGGTGAGTGGTGCCACAACAACAACTTCTTACTCAATGTCAGCAAGACTAAGGAGCTGATTATTGACTTCAAAGTGAGGAAATCAGAGATCCATGAGCTGGAGAGGGTCAGCAATTTAAAATTCCTCTGTGTTGTCATTTCATAGGATCTGTCTTGGGCTGAGTACACAAGTGCAATTATAAAGAAAACACGGCGGCACCTCTTCATTCTTTAGAGTTTGTGAAGATTCTGCATGAGAACTGAAACTTTGATAAACTTTTATAGATCTATACTGTCTGGCTACGTCATAGCCTGCTATGCAAACACCAATGCCCTTGAACGGAAGACCCTACAAAAAGTAGTGGATATAGCCCAATCCATCACAGGTAAAGCCCTCCTCACCATTGAGCAGATCTCCAGGAAGCATTGTTACTGGAAAGCAGCGTCCATCATCAAGGATCCCCACCATGTAGCTCATGCTTTCTTCTTGCCTTCGCCATCTGGAAGAAGGTATAGGAGCCTCAGGACTCAGACCACCAGGTTCAGGAATAGTTAATATCCCTGAACCATCAGGCTCTTGAACCAAAGGGAATAACTTCACTCGTTTACTTGCCCCATCATTGAAGTGTTCCCACAACCTATGGACTCGCTCTCAAGATTCTCCATCTCATGATTGATATTTATTGCTTTGTTATTATCACTTTCTTTTTGTGTTTGCACAGTTTGTTGTCATTTGCACACTGGTTAGATGCTCAAGTTGGTGCGGTCTTTCATTGTATCTATTATGGTTATTATTCTATTATGGATTTATTGAGTATGCCCACAAGAAAATGAATCTCACTGTTTTATATGGTGGCATACATGTACTTTGATAATAAATTTACTTTGAACTTTGAATTTATGCACATTACAAATTTAGATATTGACAGTTGTTTGAGTTGACATTTATGGAATAAATAAATGGCAAATCATGAGGTAGACATTATTGAAGCAGCAGATCAAACCCTGCAATTTCATGGAACTAAATTGCAAGAGCTTAGCAGAAATGTTAGATATCTGAGTTATTGTTTAGATAAAATTCTGGCAATATTTAACTCATTCATTCTTACAATAAAAGTAAAAACAGAAAATACTGGAAAAACTTTGCAGGGCAGGTGACATTTGTGGAAAGTGCAGACATCCCAACTCTCCCGAAAGTTCCGGGAGTCTCCTGCATATTGATGGTGGCTCCCTGATGCCCGCAAATTATATACGATATCCCAGAAATTGATTTTTTTGAGAGAGAGAGAGAGCGCGAGAGCAAGAGAGAGAGAGAGTGAGAGAGCGTGTGAGAGAGAGAGAGAGAGAGAGAGAGAGCACTATGACAAAGTGTTCCAAACAATGAACATATAAAACGTACGTCACCCCAGGGTACACTTTAGTGTATTCCTGCCTAATAGGGGTCAAAAATAATAGTGTTGCTCACTGCTCTGTTTGCAACAATGACTTTTCTATTGCCCATGGTGGGTTAAGACTATAAAAGAGATGTTGAGGTGAGTTTAACAGGTGTCATTCATTCATTAGCATAGCTAATGTTATTTAAACTAGCAGTCTAGCTGCTAAGGAGCTACTCTATTGCAGACATCCCACCTCTCCTGGAAGTTCCAGGAGTCTCCCGAAAATTGATGGTGCTACCTCCCTGAAATGAGTTTTTGCAGGGTGGGATGTTTGAAAGAGGAACAGTTAACAATTGAGGGACTTTTCAACAGAACTAAGGGACAGTGAAAAGTTTTAGTCTATGATTTGAGAAAGCAGAAAAGGGGATGGGTAGATTTCTATGATTGGGCAAATTAAAGTGGCATTTAAGAGCAATTTAAGGGGCTGTACTAATATTGTATAGTACATTGAGAGAATTGCACTAGTTTCACAAAATGACAGTTGTTAAATGAACTTGGCATTGAAACAATTTCCTTGTCTTTATCTAGAGCTCTCATGAACAGAATTGTATTGAAATGACATGGCAGTTCAAAGTACATTTAATCTATTTAAGTCAGATTGTTCCTTTATTTTGAGTAATTCGTTCACTGATTCGTTCAACGCTAGTTCTTTGGTATATTTGAGCAATTGTGTGATCTTTAATGTATATCTATTTAAATATATTTTGGAATGTTTGCCTAAATAATGTAATCTGAGACTTGATGAGAAGCAGGACTCAATATCAAAATCACATTGCTATGTTGGAAGTGTTACTGGGAAACATGAGGTCATATATACAATGTATCACATGCATAGCTTTGCAATTCATGCAGCTCATGATGTTTGACTTCTGTATGTTTGCATAATATTGTTTTTTTAATTTAAAATTTGCCCAACCACATAATGCACTAATTTAAATGTGAATCTGTTCTTTTAAACGCGAGAACACTTGATTGTAAGATTAACTACCAAAAAATGTTAAACATTAAAATTTCTATTTCTGATACTGTATGCTTTTTGATAAATATGAAAGCTCCAACCTTTTGTTGCTCAGACAAGCTAACTGAAGTATCTCTTTTGGTACTTTGCAGTGCTGTGAGAATTTACTGTCTTAAATTTTGTACAGATATCATTTAATATGCAGCATGCTGAGTCTGTACCTTGTGGGAAGGTTTGTTCATGCTTTCCAGTGTGTTTAAACTGGAGTTGGAGGGGGATGTGAACCAGAGCTCGTGGAGTGGTGGTGGAGAAAGTACATACAGTACTGTGGATGTTAAGCCTACATACAAAGACAAGGACTGAAAGGTTTAGAATGGTGAGACTAATGTTCTGAGGTGTGTCTTTCAGTGCAAGGAGTATTATAGGTAAGACAGATGAGCTGAGTGTATGGATCAGCATATGGAATTATGATTTTATAGCCATTAGTGAGACTTGGTTGCAGGAGGGCTGGACTGGTAGATCAGTTTCCTGGGGTTCCATTGTTTTAGACATGATAGAGCTGGAAGGATTAAAGGAGGAGAGGTGGCATTACTAGTAAGGAATAATTTCACAGCAGTGTGCTCAGACAGGACAGACTGGAGGGTTTGTCTGCTGAAGCTATATGGATGGAACTGAGGAATAAGAAAGGGATGACCGCATTAATCTAATTGTATTACAAACCACCCAGTAGTCAGCAGGGTTTAGGAGGAGCAAATTTGTAGAGAGATAGCAAACTGTTGCAAGAAAAATAAGTTTGTGTTAAGAGCGGGAGTTCGTAGGACAGGAGGCAATATGGTGAAGTGGGGTTTGAAGACCAGCGAATCCTGTGAGTGTGGTGAAAGGGTGCAGAACATTGAACACATTCTGCGCAACTGCCCACTCTCACCTGATTTAGCTGACACTGACCTGCTCAACGTCAACCAAACAACACTAGAGTGGCTGGCTGTCTGGTGTGACAAGCTATGATGATCTTTCAAACAAATTGAATGGGATTCCTGTACTGTAAAAGAGTTAGATGGGATAGAGTTTGTCAAGTGTGTTTAGGAAAATTTCCTTAATGATTATATAGATGTAGCCTCCCTGGCAAGCCTCAGGGTCGCTCAGCTCGCTGTCGTCTAGGGAAACAGCCCTTGACCCGCCAAACTGGGTACTTAGTTTTTGTGGATGCTGTGTGATGTACCCCAGCCCGCCCAAATAACAGACAATACACCAGATACGATTAAATGAATTACAGATTATAGATATTACTGGAACTATATAATTAATAGAGATAAAATATAAAAGGCGCCACACATATCAAAGTTCAATCTCTTCGTGCACAAACAGTTAGAGCTCGGGACCATCCTTCTTCACCCTGCGATCCCCTCAGACCACCTCGACCTGCCGCCTGGGACCAACAACAGTGGTCGACCAGACGCTCCACACGAGTCCGTCTCCTCTCCTCTCCTCTCCTCTCCTCGCTGAACACCCTGGATCTTGGACTCCTGCTTGGAGTCCAACCCCATTTGCCGACTCACAGCACCTTGTTCGTTTTCTCTCTCTCTCTCTCTCTCTCTCTCTCTCTCTCTCTCTCTCTCTCTCTCGCTCTCTCTCCCCCCCCCCCCGAAGCCGCACATCACAATAACTTACAGGCAGGCACACAGAAAGAATAACATCTATCCCAATTGGTTCGTTCTAAATAACTCACCAACCAGTCCTGCAGACACAAAAACCCAATCCAGGTACACACAGTGACACTGCTCCCCAAACAGTGGACCTTATGCCCGGTCCCACGGGTGCTACATAGGCCAACCTGTGTCGGGGAGGTTCCTAATCCTCCGAGACCTCTGTACCCCCTCACTTAAACCCTAAAGGCTCGGACACTACTAGGAAATACCTCAGGTCTGTTTGCCAACTCCTCTCTCACTCATGCCTCCACTACCACTCGGAGTCCCGTGTCCGGGGCCCCGCTTCTTTTCCTTCCTGGTCCTGCTGTAGCCCAGACTGCCCACAGCTAGCCCTCCCCACTACACCTGACTCAGTGGGAGAAGGGCCAAAGGTCTCTTCCTCAATCACGGGGAAGTTAGCGAAAGGCAGCATGTACCACATGTCAGCACATCATCCTTCGAATCTGTATTCTTCCTCATTCCCTCGATTGGTAGCTGCTGTTTGAGTTTCTCCAAACTGAAGCATTTAACTGGGGCTACTCCTTCAGCCTCCTGCAGTCGAGATGTCAGCTTCTTCTGGGACTCTTCCAACTCTCACCATAGCCTCAGCAGATCTGACTCATGCTTCTTGGCCATCTCAATCTGGGACACAGTTACCCCACCAGCTTCTTCCACCCTGACCTGTAAAGCAGCCATTAAAGGATGTTCAGCCTCCAGTTTCTTCTTCCTGATGACGTCTTCCAGGTCAACTTTCAGTTTTTCCACTTCATTTAAACTGTCGATAGTCATCTTCAGGTTCCTTTCAAGCGTCCGCCTTCCTTTTCCGAGATCTGTCCTCCATTGCTTCACCTCCTCGGGAGTGTAGTCAAACTCCCCTCTCTGGGCTCTCGGTTTTCTGTTGGCCTTAGTCAGACCACTTCCTTGATCTTCCTCAACTTCCAATCTTTTCTGGATCACGATCTTGAGTTTCTGCTGATCCCTTCGAAGGTGGGTCATTGTTTCGTCTCGCTGGATTAATTCATCAGTACATGACCGCAGTGTCGGCTCGGAATTCTGTTTCTCCTTCTCCACTTTGACGAGCGCGAATTCCAGGTCTGCAATGGTCGTCCCGCAAGAGCGGCACTCAGTCTCCGGCCTGCATTTCTGAGTGCTCAGTTCAGCGGTGCAAATCCCCTCTCTCCCCTGTGTCTCATTCTGATTGATGATCCCCAGGTTCGCCACCGTCTGTTCCAACACCAGAAAGTTCAACTGGTATGTCGGGTCATGTTTCTCACATTGCACCAAACTCCGCTGGCCAAAAACTCCTCCACATTTTACACTGCGCTTCTGTCGCCCAGGCTTAGCCACTTGCCTTGCCTCATAGACCCCCCCAGGCGAATCCAAGCTCTAGGCGGTCATCCACATACTCCAAAACTCCACACACTCCAAAACTCCACACACTTTCACTTCCCCCATGGTCTTCCTCATGCCCCGCGGGAAGGATGCAGGGGCTCCGGATATGCCCTTGGGCATCTTTTCGGATCGGAATAATCCTAGGGAACTAATAACGGCCATTTTCGGCTCGACAGCCGCACTCCTCGGGATCTGGCAACATCCACTCCTCAGATCCACCACATTAAACTACTTCGCATAATCCGCACACATGCTGCCTACGTCTTCTACGGCACCAGGGTCCAATCGCTGCGACCTCTCTCTCACTGAGTTGTCTTCAGTGGTCAACTCCCCTCCCTCGTGGTAGTTCGGAGCGTCTACTAAGAGGGTCTTAGCCTCAGCTACTTCCCCCAGGCCGTACCACAGCTGGGTCTTGTCTAAATTCGGTACCGGCTCAAGGCTGCTACACACGTCCTTAGAAGCAATTCGACACGCTGGGTGCCCAGGCAATTCCCCCATGAACTCCATGGTCACTAACAAATCTTCATCTTCTGGATAATTACTGGCACTGGTACCCCAAATCTCCGGTGCCCTTGTGGTTGTCAAGGGTAAATGCTTCAGACACCGGTTGTAAAACGAACTGTACAACAACTTGACCTGCACCCTGGGGTCGAGGATGGCTTTAGCATCACTTCCCTCTATCTGTAACGACACCCTGGGGCGTGGTCCCTCTAAGCCTTCAGGAATAGGGTCTTTTCCTTTCGGAAGTTCCTTGGTACATTGCTAGGAACGTGCTCCCCCAGAGACCCCAAGTCGTTCCCCATTGGGCCTCCACTAAGTTTCCCGACACCTCTCTGATCAGCTGAACAACTGAGCGGGGAGCTGATTCCCTGAAATGATCCCCCTGGCACTGTAAGCAATTTAGCTGTCCTCCTAGCCAGAGAAGACACACTGAAAACTTTTCCTCCTCTTTCAGATAATTGGCAGCTGTCACTACAGTGTATTTGAACCTGACAGTTCTAACACCGTCAGCAGCCCGCCTACTCAAACTTTCAACCAATCCCTGTCGCTCTCCCTCAACCGAGCACTGCCACTCATCTAACAACTGAGAGATCCGCTCCGCTCACGTCTCGCCCGCCTCCGCCCCTCTTGGGGTGGACACTATCCCAAACGCCAGGCGGAACCTGCCATAGCTGGAACATTTATTCGCAGGCACCACCTCTGAATCAGACCACTCTTTCCTCTCTCTCCCAACAGTATGGACAGCCCCGAATCCCACCACCAACTCGTCAACGCTAGTCTGAACTCGAACAAAGACCTCACCCAACACGCATGTAGCAATAACCAGCAAATAACCCACAACGACACACATTACTGATTTAAACAGGGCAACCATGCAGCACACCACTGAATCCAATCCCGGACAAAAACCCCCAAATATAGCCCCCATGGCAATCCTCAGGGTCGCTCAGCTTGCTGTCGTCTAGGGAAACAGCTCTCAGCCCCGCCAAACTGGGTACTTAGTTTTTGTGGATGCTGTGTGATGTACCCCATCCCGCCCAAATAACAGACATACACCAGATACGATTAAATGAATTACAGATTATAGATATTACTGGAACTATATAATTAATAGAGATAAAATATAAAAGGCGCCACACTTATCAAAGTTCAATCTCTTTGTGCACAAACAGTTAGAGTTCTGGACCCTCCTTCTTCACCCTGCGATCCCCTCGGACCACCTCGACCTGCCGCCTGGGACCAACAACGGTGGTCGACCAGACGCTCCACACGAGTCTGTCTCCTCTCCTCTCCTCGCCGAACACCTTGAACCTTGGACTCCTGCTCGAGGGTCCAACCCCGTTAGCCGACTCACAGCAGCTTGTCCATCCTCTCTGTCTCTCTCTCTCTCATGCCTTCTGCCCCAAAACCCGTGCATCACAATAACTTACAGACGCACAGAAAGAATGACATCTATCCCAATTGGTTCGTTCATCCTCTTATCAATAACATAATCCAAACAAACTGCTAGCGGGAGGACTTTCTCAGCAGTTAACAAAGAAGCCATTTCAATTATAACATAACAAAGAAGCCATTTTAATTAGCCTACGCAGTAACATAAAAGACGAAACCCCTTACATAGAGGTCCCAACTACAATGAAACACAATAGACTCAATGAAAAACTGCACACAAGATGGACAAACATTCAATATGCAAAAGACAAACTGTGGAAATAATAAAAAAACAAACAAAATAACAATAATATTTAATAAAAATAGAGAACTTAAGATGAAGAGTCCTTGAAAGTGAGTTCATAGGCTGTGGGACCAGTTTTGTGTTGGGGTGAGTGACATTGAGTGAAGTTATCCCCTCTGGTTCAAGAGCCTGATGGTTGAGGGGTAATAATTGTTCCTGAACCTGATTCAAGATTCAAGATTCAAAGATTCAAAAAACTTTATTGTCATTCTAACTGTACATCAGCTCTGCAAGGCAGAATGAGACAGCGTTTCCCGGGAGCAGTGCAATCATAACATAACAAACACAACACTAGATAATAAACATAACAAATAGTAAAACACAACAGCCACATGTCAGTTAAAATCAAGTTATAAGTGTCCAGTGCAAGTTAGAAGTGTCCAAAGCAGAGTCAGGTAGAGCAGCTGTTTAGCAGTCTGACTGCCTGTGGGAGGAAGCTGTTTAGTAGCCTTGTGATTTTAGTTTTGATGCTCCTGTAGCGTTTGCCTGATGGCAGAAGAACAAACAGTTCATGGAGAGGGTGTGAGGGGTCTTTAATGATGTACCATGTCTTCTGGAGGCATCGACTCTGAAAGAGGTCTTGGACAGAAGGTAGGGAGACCCCAGTAACCTTCTCTGCTCCCCTAACGTCGATGTAGAGGCTCCTGTACCTCCTCCTTGATTATGGATTCTGCTTTCTTGTGACAGTGCTCCTTGTAGATATGCTCAGTGATGGGAGAGCTTTACCCATGATGGACTTGGTGTATCCACTACTTTTGTAGGCTTTTCCATTCAAGGCATTGGTGTTTCCATACCAGTCATGATGCAACCAGTCAGTGTACAATCTACTGTTCATCTATATAATGGCACTTCTTTGTAATAGCACTTAGATACTGGAGCCAGGACAGATCCTCTGAAATGATGCCAATGAATATAAAGTTACTGATTCTTTACACCTCTCATCTCCTGATGAAGTACATGTAGGTGAACTCTTTGGAACTAGTGATCATAATTCCATTAGTTTCAAGATAATTATAGAGAAATATAGGACTCCTCCTCAGGTTTAGATTCTAAATTGGAGGAAGGGCAATTTTAATGGCATCAGAAAGGATCTGGCAGGTGTGGATTGTGATAGTTTGTTTTCTGGAAAAGGATGCTTGTTTTATTGGGAGGTCTTCAAAAGTAAAATATTGAGAGTAGAATTTTCATCATCCTGGTAGAATAAAAGCCAAGACTTACATGTTTAGAGAACCTTGTTGTTTGTTTTTTTTTTAAGGGCATTGAGGCCCTGGTTTACAAGAAGAAGGAGGTGCATAGCTAGTATAGACAGCAAGGAACAAATGAAGTGCTTGGGGAGTATAAGAAGCATAAGAGAACATTTAGGAAGAAAATCAGGAAGGCATGAGGTTTCTCTGACAGAGAAGGCAAAGGAGAATCTCAAGGGCTTTTACAGTTTATATGAGAGCAAATGAATACCAAGAGACAAAGTTGGTGCACTTGAAGATCAGCAAGGTCGTTATGCACAGAGCTGAAACAGATGTGGGATATCTTAAGTTGATTGTTTGCATCTGTATTTCGCAGGAAGATGAATTCAGAGACTATAGAATTGAGGCAGAGCAGTAGTGATGTCATGGACCGTATGGAGAGGAGCTTGCTATCAAGCCAAAATTAGGATGGATGTCCCTAGAGCCTTACAAGATGTCCCCCTGAGCCTTGAGAGGCTAATACAGAAATTGATGGGGCCCTAGCAGAGGCATTTAAGACATCCATAACTATGGGTGAAGTGCTGGGGTACTGGAGGATAACCAATGTTGTTCCATCATTCAAGAAAGGCAGTAAGAATAAGCTGGGAAATTATAGGCTGGTGAGCATGACATCAGTCATAGGTAATTTATTGCAGGGTGTTCCAAAGGATAGGATATACAAGTATTAGGATAGACATGGTCCAATTAGAGATAGTCAACATAGTCTTGTGTGTTGTAGGTTGTGTCTCACCAATCTTATGAAGTTTTTCGAAGCGGTTACCAGGAAAGTTATTGAAGGAAAGGCAGTGGACATTGCCTGTGTGGACTTTAGCGAGGCCTTTGACAAAGTCCCGCTTGGGAGGCTAAATCAGAAGGTTCAGTCACTTGGCATTCAGGATGAAGTTATAATTTGGATTCAACATCGGCTAAACTGGAGAAGCCAGAGAGTGGTAGTGGATGGTGACTGGAGGCCTGTGACTAGTGGTGTGCTGGTGGGGTTGGTGCTGGGTTCATTGTTTGTCATCTATATCAGTGATCTGGATGACAATGTGGTAAACTGGATCAGTAAGTTTGCCGATGACACCAAGATTAGGGGTGTTGGGCAGCTAGCAAGGCTATCAAAGCTTGCAGCAGGATCTGGACAAGCTGGAACAAAAGGCTGAAAAATGGCAGGTGGAATTTAATGTTTGTGAGGTTTTGCACTTTGGGAGCATAATCCAGAGTGGGACTTTGATGTAGGGCTTTGATGAGTGTGGTAGAACAAAGGGATCTGGGAATACAGATCCACATAATTCCTTGAAATTAGCATCACAGGTAGATAGGGTCGTAAAGAGAGCTTTTGGCACATTAGCCTTTATAAATCAAAGTATTGAGCACAGGAGATGGGATGCTATGCTGAAGTTGTACAAGACGTTAGTGAGGCCAAATTTGGAGTATTGTGTGCGGTTGTGGTCACCTACCTACAGGAAAGATATCAATAAGAATGAAAGAGTACAAAGAAAATTTACAAGGATGTTGCCAGTGTTGGGGAGTCTTCTGGAGTTATGCAAATACAGCAGATATTAATTCAAGCAAGAACCAGTCTTCAGTTGTAACTTGTAAGTTGCAAGCAGTAAACTGAAGTTAAGAGTACAGGCTGACACACAGACCAAGAGATATGGTTTGCAAAATGAGATGTTTGCATATGCATTAACTAAACATTAAGACAATGGGGTTGTGTAAATTGGTCTGCATCATACCAGGAAACATGGCTAAATTATTTGTACCATTGTGACCGGAGTTCAAGCTGGCAGAACAGGCTGATGTTGTGACTTAGCATATGAAACATTGTACTATCAATAAGTCATCTATTGTGTACTTAGGGAGTCAGCTCACACAGACACTAACCTTGGGCATCTGGCTGTCTGGTCTTCAGGAGCTTATAGAATCAATTAGTTTGACCTAGCAAGTGTTTTTAAATATTCAGAGGTGTCTCCCACTATAGATATATAATTCAAAGGAGGATTTGTCAGCCGAAAATACGACTGTGGTGGGTCTCATCAGCAAGAACCATGAGTCAGCATACAGAGAGGAGGTGCAGAGGTTAACAGACTGGTGCAGAGCCAACAACCTGTCTGAATGTGAACAAAACAAAAGAGATGGTTGTTGACTTCAGGAGAACCACTCTCCACTGAACATCGACGACTCCTCCATAGAGATCGTTAAGAGCACTAAATTTCTTTGTGTTCACCTGGCGGAGAATCTCACCTGGTCCCTCAACACCAGCTCCATAGCAAAGAAAGCCCAGCAGCATCTCTACTTTCTGCGAAGGCCGAGAAAAGTCCATCTCCCACTCCCCATCCTCACCACATTCTACAGAGGTTGTATTGAGAGCATCCTGAGCAGCTGCATCACTGCCTGGTTTGGAAATTGCACCATCTCGGATCGCAAGACCCTGCAGCGATAGTGAGGTCAGCTGAGAAGATCATCGAGGTCTCTCTTCCCACCGTTACAGATATTTACACCGCACGCTGCATCCGCAAAGTGAACAGCATTATGAAGGATCCCACGCACCCCTCATACAAACTCTTCTCCCTCTGGCAAAAGGTACCGAAGCACTCGTGCTCTCACGACCAGACTATGTAACAGTTTCTTCCCCCAAGCCAACAGACTCCTCAATATTCAGAGCCTGGACTGACACCAACCTACTGCCCTCCACTGTGCCTATTGTCTTGTTTATTATTTATTGTAATGCCTGCACTGTTTGGGCACCTTATGCAGTCCTGGGTAGGTCTGTAGTCTGGTGTAGTTTTTGTATTGTTTTACGTAGTTCAGTGTAGTTTTTGTATTGTTTCATGTAGCACCATGGTCCTGAAAAACGTTGTCTCGTTTTTACTGTGTACTGTACCAGCAGTTATGGTCGAAATGACAATAGAAAGTGACTTGACTTGACTATTGTAACTATTGAAATTGTATTGCATCACCTGCTGTTACCTTTGATCTTAAGGGTATAAAAATGTGATGTACTTTTGAGTTTGTGAGACTATACCTAGAGTGTCTTCAGAAGGATGCCTACTTGTTGTGATAAATAAGGACTTCTATATCACCAGCTTCAGTGTATCTCTGGTGACTTCAATCACTGTCATAAGAGCCAGGACTTGAGGACCTGAGTTATTAGGCAAGTTTGAATAGGTTAGGACTTTGTTCCCTGGAGCGTCAGAGTATGAGGGGAGATTTGATAGAGATGTACAAAATTATGAGTAGTTTAGATAGGGTAATTGCAGGCAATTTTTTTAACCGAGGTTGATTGACACTAGAATTAGAGGTGATTGATTAAATATTTGAGGAACTTGAGGGGGATTTTCTTCATTCAAGGAGTGGTGAGAGTGTGCAGTGAGCTGCCAGCGGAAGTGTTGGATGCAGGTTCAGTTGCAACATTTAAGAGAAATTTGGATAAGTGCATGGATGGGAGTGGTATTGAGAGCTCTGGTCCAGGGTGTGTCTCAATGGGACCAGGCAGAATAACAGTTTGGCACAGATTAGATGGGCCAGGTGCCCGTTTCTGTGTTGCAGTCTCTATGGCTCTATGACTCAAAAATTTATGTTTTTCATTGTTTTCTTTTTTCATCATTGCATTTTCAACCCCTCCTTGCTACTTCATATCCATGAATAATAAAACATTCAGTAAAATATTCTAAATTTGCAATTATCTGATGGAATGAGTATGAGAATGTTCAAGAATTGCTGAACTTTTCAATTTCCCTTCTGTCCATGAAGAAATACTGGCACTTCATATAAAGGAAATTAGGTGCAACGTGCTTCAACATTAATATACATGATGGCAGTTTATAACTCTGAGATATATTATCCATATTGTACCAGATACTATCTATATTTCACATTTTGTTTCAGAAGATTAACCTGTCTTTAATTCTTTTTGTTTATTTTCTTCTAGAAACCAGCAAATATCCTTGTAATGGGTGAAGGGGCAGAACGAGGGCGTGTGAAAATAGGTAAATATCACTATTTCACATATGATAGACTTTGTTTCCTTTGTGTATAGTTTGAGGGATTTGGAGCCTTCCATCACACAAGTACTTGCTTATGAAGGTCATAAAAGCTTTTTAAGAAGTAGCACTAGAAATCCTTGAATGCTTTGTGGATTCCTTTACTAGAGATGCTTGGTTGAGTCAACTTAAATCAAAACACAAATTACACTGAAACCATTTCTTATGTAATGTGGAATTTACACAATACTGCTCAGATGGACTGCCCAGTTTTTGGCTTGCAACCTAATTGTATTTAACAAAAAGGCCATTCAGATTATCTGCAAAAGAATGCAAAATTAGCTAAAACAGCCAAGTTACACCCTGAAACAAAGTTTAGGAATTGGACTTGCACAACTCCCTATAGGACATGATCTGATACGCGATTTCAGATTCATTTATCACATATACATCGAAACATACATTAAAATATGTCATTTGCATTAACTGCTAACTGAAGGATGTACTGGGGGCGGCCTTAAAGTGACGCCATACATTCCAATGCCAACATAGGATGCCTACGACGTTCATCAGAACAACACAAGCAACAGCAAAAGAAGCCCCTTTCTACCTTACCACCGACTCTCACACACAGACAGGCTTCCAACCCCTGGACAGGCCTCCTTTCTTACACTGAGTTGCATTTATTTTGACCCTATATGACACCAATCCTCAATTCACATTTACACACATGGCCTTAATACTCTGAGCCTTTGCATAGCTTCCTGTCTTTTTCAGGAAATGGCAGATAAGTTAAAACAATTCTGTGAAAGACTGCTAAAATTCCAGAAAGAAGAGATGGCCCAGTTTTAAACATGAGGAGAGAAGAACTTGTAACAATCCTTATCACAAGGAGCAAAGAGTAAAACTGATAAACCAGCACCTTTGGGACTTTGACTGTGCTGGACTTGCAGATTTTTTTAAGTATTGGATGTTACTCATATTATCAAATACACTTTTATTTAAAAGCAGAATTGCTGGACAATAAATGTTTCAGGTTCAAGAGTTTTGATCAGAAAGGGTCAGACCTGCAGCATTAGTCATTTCTCTTTCCAAGTTGTTCCACTATTTTTTGTTTATTTCAGATTTCCTGCATCTGCAGATCTTGTTTTATTTTTGTACTTTTTGATTATTTTTGACATGTTACACAGTAATTTATTAAATGTTCCAGTGAATATGGGAACTTTTTAAATGTACTTGTGTGTCCATCTGCTCTTCTTACTTTCTACCGCTCCTGCTTTCCCCTCCAGTCTGGTTCCATTTGCCCACCAGGTCCTCTTTGTCTGGTTCCATTTATTATCTACCAGCTTTTATCCCACCCTCCTTTCTAACTATAAACTGGAAATCTTACATCTCATCTTTCAGTGCAGATATAGATTTAGATTAGATTAGATTTTTTTTTAGATTATGAGGATACTCAGTCCTCGTTTATTGTCATTTAGAAATGCGTGCATTAAAAAATGATACAATGTTCCTCCAGTATGATATCACAGAAACACAAGACAGACCAAGACTAAGACCGACAAAAACCACATAATTATAACATATAGTTACAACAGTGCAAAGCAATACCGTAATTTGATAAGAGCAGACCATGGGCATGGTAAAAAAAAGTCTCAAAGTCCCGATAGCTCCAACATCTCACGCAGATGGTAGAAGGGAGAAACTCTCCCTGCCATGAGCTTCCAGCACCGCAAACTTGCCGATGCAGCATCCTGGAAGCACCCGACCACAGTCCGACTCTGAGTCCGTCCGAAAACTTTGAGCCTCCGACACCGAGCACTGAGGACCATCTCTGCCGAGTGCTTCGACCTTGCCCCGGCCGCCGAGCAACAAGCAAAGCCGAGGATTCGGGGCCCTCCCCTCCAGAGATTTCAGATGCTGAATTCTTCCAGTGATTTGTTTGTTCCAGATTGCACATCTGCGGTCATTTTTGTCTTCACTCTGCCCCCTAGTTTGCACTCAGATCTCCAGTTTTGGCCATATAGCTTCTCATATTCTTGACCCCAATCCTGGTGGCACACCCAGCCCATAAGGCAGACATAGAGAACAGCAAATCTACAGATAGTTTGTGAATAATGAAGATTTATTGCGCTAATGCCAAGCCATCAGATACTGGATTATCAGATTTTTATGTATTAGGAAAACTAATTGGATTAAAGGCAGATTAGACACCAGAACCCTTGGCACGCCTGGAAGGACTTTAAAGGAGTGGCTGCAGAAATAATAGACTATTGGATGAAGTTTTACACAGTAACCTCTAGAGTTTACAGAGAAAAGTGCAAAAATCAAAAAAAATATTCAGTGAGTGGCAGTTCTGTGGGTGAAAACGCCTTGTTAATGAGAGGGGTCAGATGAGAATAGTTAGACTAGTTCAAGCTGACAGGAAGGCAACGTAACTCAAATAACCATGCATTACAGATATCCAATTTGTGTTACTGTTGCTCACTGTCACTTTACTCACTTGCAAGGACTCTTCATCTCATGTTCCCGATACTTATTGCTTATTTATTTATTATTATTTCTTTTTCTGTATTTGCGGTGTCTTTTGCACACTTGTTGAATGCCCAGATTTGTGTGGTCTTTCATTGATTCTGTAATGGTTATTATTCTATTATGGATTTATTGAGTATGCCTGCAAGAAGATTGGTCTCAGGGCTGTATATGCTGACATACACGTTTTTTGATAATTCACTTTAAACGTTGAATATTTCTTTATAAAATGACATCATTCACAAAATTTAATCAGCTTGTTTGTGCATGAGGTTATTTCTGGTGTCAGGTGCATGCACACTTAATGATACCATTATGCACGTATTACCCATTTTCATCTAAACTAACATACCTGGAATGCTGATTGATCTCAAGTCATTTTAAATATCACATTCATTACTCTTGCATTTTATTTCTTTTTATTTAGAGATACAGCACTGTAACAGGCCCCTTCGGTATGAGCCTGTGCCGCCCACTTACACCTATGTGACTAATTAACCTACTAACCTGTACACCTTTGGGATGTGGGAGGAAACCAAAGAACCTAGAGGAAACTCATGTGGTCACAAGGAGAGCTACAAACTTACAAACTCCTTACAGGCAGAGGCTGGAATTGAACCAGATTGCTGTAAAGCATTATGCTAACTGCTAGACCACTGTGTTGCCCTTAAGTTATTAAAGTTATTCTATCAATGGTATATTATGTGAGATATTATCTTATGAATTTTCCATTTCCTCTTAAATAAAAGAGAGCTGGCAGAAAGTGATGAAGCCTTTGACCTTGTTCCTGGATTATTTTTCTTTTGATGTGATGGTAGTTTTTCTTTGAGATAATGTCTTTAACAAAAAAAACAATAAATCATTTTCCCAGCACAGTACATTAAGTTCCAGGCGGAGCACCCTTTGGTGTTATCAAGCCCTGTACCAGAGGAAAAGACATAAATATCAAGATATAGGACGAAGATTAAAACCTTAAGGGTGTACTTGCATTTGGCACAAGTGGTTACATTTTGGATAGCCCTGATATGCTGTAGCATAATACATCTAATTGAAACAGACTTTGAAAATTAAAGTGTACTTTGGCAATGGAATGTCAAGTGTAATTGATACAGGAAGGCAAAATTAAATGGGTGTAATTAAAATATCCTGAAATGTTTGTGTTAAATAAGTACACAAAAAAACAAATAAAACCTTAGAAAGATTCAGCATAGGATTTCTACTACTTCACGAGCCAGGGATTGCTGCATGCATTACAGACGACCCTTCCATTATAGCTGTTTAGGTGTCGGAAATTCTCAGAATCAATTTCGTGAATTCATACTACAGGCCTCCAATAAGCAAACAAGATTTGGAAGAACAAGTATGTAGACAAATTATCAGTACGGTGTAAAAGTAATAGGGAATTCAGGGAATTTACAAATTGCTACCCAAAATTTTGAGTGGAGAACAAGTAAATAAATAATACAATTTTTAAAATTAGCATTTTTTGATCCACATACAGATAACATGGTTCCGCATTATGCAAGATCACAATAATGACCGTTTTCTAAGAACACAACTCTTCCCCCCCTCCCCCACCCACCAAGCAGTCAATTGTATTTTGCTCATGGGACAAATAGAAAGGCCTTCGTCAAATATATAATTTAATCTACCCTTTTTAGATAGCGGTTTGCAGATATTATTACAAGATTTGGCAGGGACATACATATTTGCCTGGCTGACCTTGATTGGGATAGCATCTGTTATGTTCTTTAGTGCCCAGTGATGCTATATTGTAAAGTGATATAATTCAGATGAGAGCAAAAGAAAACTAATCTCTCCATGGTTACCTCACGCACTAGCAGTCTTCCAAAAAGAGTCTCTGATAAAAGATGGTTAGTTGATTAATATACCAAAAATTTGCAAGTCATTATACAGATCAGCAATAGAAAATTCTTCCAGGATAGGAAGAGAAGCTGGGGAACAAAAAAAACTAAAGTTGATCTTGTGTAACTAACCTGATAATGTTGATTTGTTAATAGTTTTACTCTTTACTGGGAATTTTAATTTGCATTGATTATTTAAATATTAGTTGCTTCTTTTTTGTGGGAGCTAAACAGGTCAAACAATTACAACTCATCTTTCATACAAAGAATTAAGCCTAACAATAAGGACTTATGGACACATTTCACTTATTGATAACACAGGTGAGAAGTAATAGTCCAGTAGGTGATCTCTGCTATCATTTCAAAAGTAAGAATGGGTAAAAAGGATTATGTTCTGTTTTGTTTTTTTTAAAGCCATGTTGATATATCACAATGTATGGATAATAAATTGTAATTCTTATTTTCTTTAATTTCTAGCTGATATGGGTTTTGCAAGACTGTTTAATTCTCCACTAAAGCCTTTGGCTGATTTGGATCCAGTGGTGGTAACATTTTGGTATCGTGCACCAGAGTTACTGCTGGGAGCCAGGCATTACACAAAGGCAATTGGTATGTCATTATGTAAGGTTTGTACATAATAATTATTTCAATGCTAAAGTTGTTAAGATGACAAGTAGCAAGAGCAGGTATAAACAATACTACACAGTTGAGTCTGTTGTATTTTTCAATATTATGAATGAAGCTTCCCTACAGAGCTCACTGGTCTTTAGTTGGCTGATTTATTCCTATCTCCATTCATGATTATGGGAACAACATTAGCTACTCTCTGGTCTTCTGGATCGGATGGGAAAAAAGTCTGCTAGAATTGCAGCGATCTCCTCCCTTGCTTCCCATTAAATCCTGGGACAAATTTCATCAGGATCTGAGGATTTGTTCATTTTAATGTGCACCAATATCCATAACACATTCACTTTCTTGATACACATATGCTTTGGACCATCTCTCTAGAGAATATTATTGCACATATTCCTGGTTCCACACAGACTTCTCTTTTGTTCCCTGAAGTGACCTACTCTTTTCCTAGCTTCCCGCTTGCTTTTGAAAACATTTTTGAATTATCTATAATTCTGTTGGTTATTCCCCGAAGAACAACTCTCTCCCAAGTAGAATTCTACATACTGCCTTTAAAATCCATCCTGGATGCATTTACAAAGTTGCACCCTACACTGAGGTAAACCTGGCCAATATTGGACAAGTTAAAATCATCCAATACTACAGCCTTACTGCTTTTACATCCTACATTTATCTACACTTTTTTCTTCCAAATCTTGCTGACTGATAGGAAGGTTATAGTATAACCCCATCAAATTGATCGCTGCTTTCATATTTCTGAGTTCTGCTCATATAGCTTCATTTGCTGATCTGTCGAGGATATTCTTCCAGAATTCTGCTGTATTGCTCTCTCTGATCAGCAGTTCAATACCTTCTCTTCTTTTGGAACCCCTCCCCATCATAACTGAAAAATTCTATACCCGGGATCTGCCATTCCTGTCCTTCCCTCAGCCACATTTCTGTGATTGCCACTATATCATAATCCACAAACTTATCCATGCTCTCAGATTCTTCTTGCCTGCAAGGCTCTTAGTATTAAGGTAAGTGTACTTACCCACCAGCCCTCAGGTGCAACCCCAGCTATCTTTGGCTGCTTTGCCCACTGAACTTGCCTGTTCCATTTATTATGTACTTCTCTCTATGCAACTACAGTGCCTATAAAAAGTATTCAACCCCCTTGGAAGTTTTCATATTTTATGACTCATTTAAGACTCATTCCACCCAGATGCAACACAGAGCGTCATAGGAAGTCATTCCTGCCTGTGGCCATCAAACTTTACAACTCCTCCCTTGGAGGGTCAGACACTCTGAGCCAATAGGCTGGTCTTGGACTTATTTCCTGGCATAATTTACATATTACTATATAATTATTTATGGTGCAACTGTAACGAAAACCAATTTCCCCCGGGATCAATAAAGTATGACTATGACTATGACTATTATTTTTACGATATTGAATCCCAGGGATATAATTTGGCTTTTTGACACTGATCAACAGAAAAGACTCATGTCAAAGTGAAACAAATTTCTACAAATTGGTCTAAACTTATTACTATTATTAAAAATCAAAACAATTGATTGCATAATTACACATCTCCTTCAAGTCAGCATTTAGCAGATGCACATTTTGGCAGCAATTACAACCCCGAGTCTGTGTGGATAGGTCTCTATCAGCTTTGCACATCTGGACACTGCAATTTTTTCCCATTCTTCTTTATAAAACTGCCCAAGCTCTGTAGGATTGCATGAGGAACGTGAGTGAACAGTCCTTTTCAAGTCCTGACACAAATTTTCATTTGAATTGAGGTTTGGACTCTGACTTGGCCACTCCAGGACATTAACTTTGTTGTTTTTAAGCCATTCCTGTGTAGCTTTTGGCTTTATGAATGGGGTCATTGTCTTGCTGGAAAACATATCTTCTCCCAAGTCACAGTTCTCTTGCAGAGTGCATCAGGTTTTCTTCCAGGATTTCCCTATATTTTGCTGCATTCATTTTACCCTCTACCTTCACAAGCCTTCTAGGGCCTGCTGTAGTGAAGCATCCCCATAATGCTTCACAGTAGGAATGGTGCGTTTTTTGATGATATGTGGTTTTGGTTTACTCCAAACATTGCATTTAGTCTGACGGCCAAAAAGCTCAATTGTAGTTTCATCAGACCATAGAACCTTCTTCAGCTGACTTCAGAGTCTCCCACGTGCCTTCTCGCAAACTCTAGCCAAGATTTTTTTTTCAAACAGTGGCTTTTTCTTTGCCACTCTCCCATAAAGCTGCAACTAGTGAAGCACCAGGCAACAGTTGTTCATTGCATAGTCTCTCCCATCTCACCCACTGAAACTCGTAACTCTTCCAGAGTTGTCATAGGTCTCTTGGTGTCCTCCCATAACAGAGGCCTTCTTGCACGGTCACTTAGTTTTTGAGGACAGCCTGCTGTTGGCAAATTTACAGCTGTGCCTTATTCTTTCCATTTCTTGATGATTGACTTAACTGTATTCCAAGGGATATTCAGTGACTTGGAAATGTTCTTGTATCCACCTCTTGACTTGTGCTTTTCAATTTTTCACAGAGTTGCTTAGAGTGTTCTTTCATTTTCACCGTATAGTTTTTGCCAAGATGCCGATTCACCAGCAGTTGGACCTTCCATTTACAGGTTTATCTTTACTACATTCAATTGGAGTTAGCAGTCAAGAATGCTGATTTCTCATGCATCTGTTGTTTAGAGCTAGAGACAGGGCAATGTCCTCTGCAAACTCTAGGTCATCAAGTTGCCGACACATGGTCCACTGGATTTCATTTCGTTTTTCACTTGTCCGTTTCATAATCCAGTCTATTGCCAACAAAAACAGTAAGGGAGCCATCAAACATCCCTGCTTTACTGCAGTATTGACAGTGAAGCTTTCTGACAGTTTTCCAGCATGTATGACTTTGCATGACATATTGTTGTAGGAGTTCCTGATGATTTTGATAAATTTCTTTGGTCTTCCGTAATGATTCATTAAGTTTCCATACTGTGTTTCTGTCTACACTATCAAAGGCTTTCTCATAGTCGATGTAGTAGCGAGAAGTCTTCCATTCAGTTGACTGTTTTATGATTATTCTGAAGTTGGCTATCTGGTCTGTGCAGGAGTGATCTTTCCTAAAGCCTGCTTGCTGGTCTCTTAATGTTGTGTCAACAACTTGCTGAAGGCATTGCAGAATAATTCTGTTTAGCACCTTTCCAACCACAGACAGTAAGGATATAACTCTATAGTTTTTATAGTCTCGTAGGTCACCTTTGCTTGGAAGCTTCATTATATGACTTTCCTTCCACTCTTGTGGCATCTCTTCTTTGTCCCAGATGTTGCAGAACAAAGTGTATAGGATATCTGCCGAAAGATTAGGGTCTACCTTTAATGCCTCTGTCTGGACCATCTGCTTTTCCTGACTTTATCCTCTTGATTGCCTGTATGATATCCTTCTTTGATGGCTTGACACAGTTGACATCCAAGTCTGATGCTTGTGGAATTAAAGGAGATTCGGAAGGAGGTGGGTCTGTTCAGGAGTTCATTGAAGTACTGTGTCTAATGTTAGAGCTGTTCATCTTCTTCGGTTAGGATGTTTCCATCTTTATCCTTCATTTGTGTGTTGATCTTGCTGAATTTACTAGCTAGTTTCTTGGTAGTATTGTATAGTTCCTTGATATTCCCATTTGCTGAGGCTTCTCCTGTTTCAGATGCAAGAGTGTTGATGTACTTTGTTCTGCCCCTCTTGATGTTTATCCTATTTCCTTGTACTCCTTGTCGTATTCCCTCTGTGCCTCCGCTTTCTTGTTCCTAGTTCTGCTTCTATTTCATTTTTCTTTTTTGTGTCCTCCTCTTGTTGATTGTTTCCGTTGTTCTTAGTGTAATTCACTCTTTATGCTCAAATGTCCTTTTTCCTGGCACTTCCTCACAAGTTTCATTTATTGCCTCTGACAGCAATCTATTCATCTTCAATATCAAGGCCTCAGATGCCTGGAACATAATGGAAAGCTGTTACTTTGACTTTCACATTGTACTTCAGTTGCTCATTGGGTGGTATGTACCTTCTTTTTAGCTTCATCTGTACTTTGGTGATCAAAAGAAGGTGGCCTGAGCCTGCATCTGCACCACGTTTCACTCTTATATCATGGAGTGATCTTCGAAACTTCTTTGAGGTGAATACGTGGTCGATCTGGTTCTCTGTTACAGACAGCAACTCCAGGCTAAGACTTTACATGCTGCCGCTGGAACCCCAGTCTCCCCTTCCCCACCACCACTCTGCAATCCCATGTTTCTCATGCCTCACGATCAGTTCTTGCATCCTTGGAGCCTTCCTTATCCTCCCACCACACCTTCCCTGAACACTGCAACCCTCCTCGCTATTCAGACACTACCAACCCTATTCCCCACTCTGATCCCAGCCCTCATCTATATTGGGTCTTCACCTGAGGCCTTGAGCTTCCAGTTGACTGCCACTATGATGCTGCATTTAGACAGATATTTAGATGTGTATAACATACAAGGATAAATCCTAATGTAAGCACGGACATGGCCTGGCAAAGGACCTAGTTCTGTCCTGTACAATTCTGTGATTCTAAATTGGATTTGGTGCGACCTTTCCTGGACTACAATGTACAGGTTGGTAGTCCAGGAAAGTACAGTGGATTTTGATTAATTGGGGCAGCTGCTAATTTGGGACAACTCTTGAAGAACAAAAACTAATCAAGAAAATAGCCAGGATTCCCTTTTTTTTATTTGAGACACTATGCTACTTAATTGGGACAGGAGACTGTTGCCGAAGTAGCGTCAGTCATGTGCAATTGTGTAGCTGTTAGACACTACACTATGCTTAGAGCAAACAGGTTTTAAATAACGTCAGTTGCATTCATTTGCTTTCAAAAAGCAGTGATTTTTGTCACTGATAGTTGGTGAGAAATAAGCAGTAAGACGATGTGGAACGATCTTGCTCACCGCGGTTTCAAGCATTCAGGCTTGGGGATGCTAGAAATGGCCGGGAGTGACAAGTTAGGAACTACGAAGAATTTGAAGGCATTAACAGTCATCTTGAATATTACAATGAAAATGAAGATTTGGAGGATGCAGTTGTCGAAAGCATTGTATGAAAATAATCCATTATCTGCAGTAAATGTCTGTGCTGATATTGTTTATTTACAATTAGTCAATCTAAAGAACACAGTAGCGTACACTGAATGAATTCTTCTGTTGATAACTATTAAGAACTAATACACAGTTTTATAGTACTGTAGAGGTATTGGTGGTGTTCTAATGTGTTCTGTATTTCATTTAAATACATAAACTGTTACTCATTCAAACAGTAGTTTATCTCTTTTATACTTTTTTAACCATTTCAACGAAACTGATTAATTGGGGTAACCGCTTAATTGGGGCAAATTGTACTGGTCCCAATGTGTCCTAATTATCCAGAATCCACTGTACTTGTATTGGAGTTGGTGCATTGATTGATTAATTGGATTCATTGGTCACTGCATTGATTCCTATGATGAAGAGGTTGCCATATTATTGGTTTAACCTATACTAATTGGGATTTAGACTTTAACATGCACAAGATTATGACACCACTGACAGCTGTTAAAAGGCTATTTCCTCAGGTAGAAGAATCTAGGACTAGAGGATTTCGCCTCAGGGTGGTTACAGTCATGAAGTAATGCAGCATGAGTCAGGCACTTAATCCACCATGTCCACATTGATACTTAGCACTCATCCTTATCAATTCCATCTTCTAATACATCTTCTAATACATAGCCTTTCAATGCCACATTGAGGAAGACAAGTTTCTTTATTCAAAGAGGGTTGTAGATCTATATCATTTGTGTACATTTAGTACTGAGCAATAGGTTTTTGGATAGGCAAAGGGCATACAAGAAGAGATGGTACAGAATCATCATGACCTTGTTGAAAGGCAGAGCAATCTCAAAAACTTACATGATCTAATCATGCTTCTATTTTTATGTTCTTATGTCTTGCATATAGCAACATATACATTCAAATGATCTCAGCTATTACATCATGTGTGGAGAACTATGTAGAACAGGTTTTTGTCATGGTTGAGAAAATGAATATTGAAGGGGAAGTTACAATAGTCATCATTACATCAGCTTCAAATTGTAGGAAATAGAAAATAAGGAGGGTGGAAGGTCACATGTGCACCATCTATTGGCTGAGAGGGAAATGAAAGTAAGCTGCTTCTCAGCCTGTATTACTATTGCATTGAAAGTATCTAGGAATACAGCTTTTTGGTGAAGTCATGTGAGTTTTATCAACTCCATCTAGTCCCTTAATTCCATAACAACTGATACTTAGTACTGAACAGAAATCCTATTAACCTCAGTTCTGAAAATTTCAATTGACCTTATCTTTATCTGTTTTGTTCTTTACGAGGCCTAGACATTTCTGAGCTTCCTTTGTGATATTAATATAGTTTTAAAAGTCTGGAAAAATGCAAAATGGTGTCAATGAGTTCCTGTGTGCAAAACTATTTTCTTTTAGGAATGGCAAGCAATAGGAGTTGAATTTCCCAAGTTATTGTATCTTTCATCACAGCTCTGGACAATGCAGTAGCAAATAGATTATACCACAATACAACCAGCTCCCTTCCATTTGTTGGAGAAAGTTAATGTATGCTGCAATGGTGGTGGACGAGACGTGGAAGTGGCAGGGTGCAAGGGAACTGGCATAGACTTGTGGTGAAGAATTCTATATGCAGTCAAAAGGGAAGGAACTTGCCAGAGGGGGAAATGCTCAACAGGTGGAATGCAATGCAAGGGATGTTAGTGGAGGCAGATTCGGGTGTAACATTCAAGATGTGTTATAATAAATATTTGAAAAGAGATGATAGGGAAATCAGGATTGTTCTTATATAAGGCTGGTATGGGCTTGAAAGGGCAAGTGTCTTCTTGTGCTGTAACTTTTCACTGATTCTGTAAGTCTATAAGGGCATGAGTGCCCCCTTATCTTATGAGACCCGCAGTTCAACTAAATGCCCCTTCCAACTGTGAATGGAAAATTGGTATTTATCAAGGCATTTGACAAATGTAGACATAAACTGTCTTTATTTATTCATCCAAGCCATTGTGTGTTGAAGTGCCCTAGCTTGGTATAAATTAATGAGTGTCTTCATTAATCATATTCTGTTATTTTGAGTACCAGTGCATTATCAAATCCAAGTCTATCCATTTTTGTAGAAATGTATTGCCACTTTTCTTATTGTTACTGGATCAAAATCCTGGATCTTACCTTCTGCTTGTGTAATGGGAATAGCTCTACCATATCACCAGATGACATGGTTCAAGAAGGTGGTTCATTACCATTGAAGGAAATAAACGTAGATTTTCTTCAAAGACCTATTGAGTCTGATGGATCTATCTTATTCAGTAAAATGCTCATAGATTTACTGAGATTTCATGAATATTGTGGGTTCATTTGCAGAATATTATGGCTGATGAAAATTTATTAATGGTAAACATGAAAATACTGGATAGTAACTTGCCCTACATTTGATTAATTTTAAATGCATCAGTATTATGATGACCTGAGAGAAACCGCAGCCTTTATTTGAGAAAAAAGACCTTGAATGTTCCTTTGCAGAGTGAAGGCAGCAGGGGTAGTGGTGATGTGAAATAGAGGAGCCAGATAACAAGTGATGGGTTTGAGAGGAAGGTAGGAGTTATGACTGACAAGTTTGAATAGTAGAACAGGCAGGGACAATTAAATGAGTGTGGTGGGACTGATGGATTGAAGTATATATATATTAATGCAAGGAGTATTATGAGTACAACAGATGAACATAAAACCTAGATCAATTATAATGCTGTTGCCATTATGGATACTTGGTTGCAAGAGGGACCAGCTGGCAGCTTGATATACACTTAATAGCAGGCTCCTTAGCAGCACTGATGTACAGAGGGATTTTAGGGTCCAAGTCCATAGCTCACTGAAAGTTGCCACACAAGTAGATAAGATGGTAATGAAAGTGAATGGCATGCTTGTTGAGGTGGCTGGCCTTGTTCTAGCCATGGTCCCTATTTCACAATGTAATTAGAGTGTGGAAGACTACTACCTCTCTTTAATTCTGTCATCCTGAAAGATACCTGCCATCACCTTGTCATAACCTGCACCCCCACAACAGCCCATGAAGCATTCATTTGTCTCTTAAGTGGTTCTTAAATTTTTACTTTTAATATAGAATCCTACTCCTTGTATTAATCATTTTGGGGAACATTTTAACTATTGGACTTTATGCAAACTGAGCGATATTAGATTACTTCCCTGTTATGCAGTTCCCTGGAAATGTCAATGGAAATGAAAATTAGAAAAAATGTTTAATGCACATCTAATTGGATGCAAATTTTATACAATTGATATGCATTTAAAATTATTCCCAGAATTGGTTCTAAATTTATTTATTAATTTTCACAATTATTAGACATCACATTTGGATTTGCTATTACCTTTGGTCTCCAACACCAAATTCCATTCCACTGACTTTACATGAACGTAAGA
Source organism: Mobula hypostoma (assembly GCF_963921235.1). Lineage (NCBI taxonomy): Eukaryota > Metazoa > Chordata > Chondrichthyes > Myliobatiformes > Myliobatidae > Mobula > Mobula hypostoma. Next base: position 138,228,698 of record NC_086098.1, read on the forward strand.
AATGAAACCAGATTCCTCAGAGCCCTAGGAGGACTATCCTGCTTCACAATAGTTCCCTCTCCGCCTTTCATCCGCAGAGTATTTTTAGATTATTGAAGTTTTCCATTATGAATACACATACAACTATGGCAATTTCTCAAACTTCCTGCAAATGCTCAACATGCTTCCCACTGGTTGACAGTCTATTTTGTTTCTTAAGTCTAAGCATGTGGTATTCTCCTTAACATAGATCATCACTAGGGGATCGGCTGTGCTGGATTGGTTGTTGTGCAATGATCCAGAGGTGATAAGAGAGCTTAAGGTTAAAGAACCCTTAGGGAACAGTGATCACAATATAATCGAGTTCATGTTGAAATTTGGGAGGGAAAAACTAAAATCTATTGTGTCGGTATTTCAGTGGAATAAAGGAAATTAAAATGGCATGAGAGGGGAACTGGCCAAAGTTGACTGGAAAGGGACATTTACAGGAAAGACAGCAGAGCAGCATGGCTGGAGTTTCTGCGAAAAATGAGGGAAGTGCATAGAAACATAGAAAATAGGTGCAGGAGTAGGCCATTCGGCTCTTCGAGCCAGCACCGCCATTCAGTATGATCATGGCTGATCATCCAACTCAGAACCCTGTACCAGCCTTCCCTCCATACCCCCTGATCCCTTTAGCCACAAGGGCCATATCTAACTCCCTCTTAAATATAGCCAATGAACTGGCCTCAACTGTTTCCTGTGGCAGAGAATTCCATAGATTCACCACTCTCTGTGTGAAGAAGTTTTTCCTAATCTCGGTCCTAAAAGGCTTCCCCTTTATCCTCAAACTGTGACCCCTCGTTCTGGACTTCCCCAACATCGAGGACAATCTTCCTGCATCTAGCCTGTCCAATCCCTTTAGGATTTTATACGTTTCAATAAGATCCCCCCTCAATCTTCTAAATTCCAACGAGTATAAGCCTAGTCGATCCAGTCTTTCATCATATGAAAGTCCTGCCATCCCAGGAATCAATCTGGTGAACCTTCTTTGTACTCCCTCTATGGCAAGGCTGTCTTTCCTCAGATTAGGGGACCAAAACTGCATACAATACTCCAGGTGTGGTCTCACCAAGGCCTTGTACAACTGCAGTAGTACCTCCCTGCTCCTGTACTCAAATCCTCTTGCGATGAATGCCAGCATACCATTTGCCTTTTTCACCGCCTGCTGTACCTGCATACCCATTTTTTAATGACTGGTGTATAATGACACCCAGGTCTCGTTGCACCTCCCCTTTTCCTAATCGGCCACCATTCAGATAATAATCTGTTTTCCTGTTTTTGCCACCAAAGTGGAGAACCTCACATTTAGCCACATTAAATTGCATCTGCCATGAATTTGCCCACTCACCTAACCTATTCAAGTCACCCTGCATCCTCTTAGCATCCTCCTCACAGCTAACACTGGTGCCCAGCTTCATGTCATCCGCAAACTTGGAGATGCTGCATTTAATTCCCTCATCTAAGTCATTAATATATATTGTAAACAACTGGGGTCCCAGCACTGAGCCTTACGGTACCCCACTAGTCACTGCCTGCCATTCTGAAAAGGTCCCGTTTATTCCCACTCTTTGCTTCCTGTCTGCCAACCAATTCTCTATCCACATCAGTACCTTACCCCCAATACCGTGTGCTTTAAGCTTGCACACTAATCTCCTGTGTGGGACCTTGTCAAAAGCCTTTTGAAAATCCAAATATACCACATCCACTGGTTCTCCCCTATCCACTCTACTAGTTACATCCTCAAAAAATTCTGTGAGATTTGTCAGGCATGATTTTCCTTTCACAAATCCATGCTGACTTTGTCCGATGATTTCACCACTTTCCAAATGTACTGTTATCACATCTTTGATAACTGACTCTAGCATTTTCCCCACCACCGACGTTAGGCTAACCGGTCTATAATTCCCCGGTTTCTCTCTCCCTCCTTTTTTTAAAAAGCGTGGTTACATTAGCTACCCTCCTATCCTCAGGAACTAGTCCAGAATCTAAAGAGTTTCGAAAAATTATCCCTAATGCATCCACTATTTCTTGGGCTACTTCCTTAAGCACTCTGGGATGCAGACCATCTGGCCCTGGGGATTTATCTGCCTTTAATCCCTTCAATTTGCCCAACACCACTTCCCTACCAACATGTATTTCCCTCAGTTCCTCCATCTCACTGGACCCTCTGTCCCTTACTATTTCCGGAAGATTATTTATGTCCTCCTTAGTGAAGACAGAACCAAAGTAGTTATTCAATTGGTCTGCCATGTCCTTGCTCCCCATAATCAATTCACCAGTTTCTGTCTGTAGGGGACCTACATTTGTCTTAATCAATCTTTTTCTTTTCACATATCTATAAAAGCTTTTACAGTCAGTTTTTATATTCCCTGCCAGTTTTCTCTCATAATCTTTTTTCCCTTTCCTAATTAAGCCCTTTGCCCTCCTCTGCTGGGCTCTGAATTTCTCCCAGTCCTCAGGTGAGCCACTTTTTCTGGCTAATTTGTATGCTTCTTCTTTGGAATTGATACTATCCCTAATTTCTCTTGTCAGCTACGGGTGCACTACCTTCCCTGATTTATTCTTTTGCCAAACTGGGATGAACAATTGTTGTAGTTCATCCATGCGATCTTTAAATGCTTGCCATTGCATATCCACCGTCAAGACAGATACACTCCAAATACAAAGCAATTTTCAAAGGGAAGAAGGACACTACCGTGGCTGACAAGTAAAGTCAGAGCCAAAGTAAAAGCAAAAGGGAGGGCGTACAAGGAAGCCAAAGCTAGTGGGAAGATAGAGGATTGGGGAGCTTTTAAAAAATTGCAGAAGGAAACTAAGAAGGTCATCTGGAAGGAAAAGGTGAATTATGAAAGGAAGCTGGTGACCAATATCAAAGAAGATACTAAAAGCTTGCTTTAGATATATAAAGGGTAAAAGAGAGTCAAGGGTAAATATAGGACCAATACAAAATGACGCTGGAGATATTGTAATGAGAGATGCAGAGATGGCATCATTCTTCACAGTGGAAGATGTCTGCAGTATACCGGACATTCAGGAGTGTCAGGGAAGTGAAGTTTGTGCAGTGAAGATTACGACTGAGAAGGTGCTCAGGAAGTTTAATGGTCTGAGGGTGGATAAATCTCCTGGATCTGATGGAATGCACCCTTGGGTTCTAAAGGAAGTAGCTAGAGAGATTGCAGAGGCATTAACGATAATCTTTCAACAATTTTGATAGATTCTGGCATGACTGGAAAATTGCAAATGTTACTCCGCTGTTTAAGAAGAGTAGGAGGCAGCAGAAAGGAAACTATAGACCTGTTAGCCTGACATCAGTGGTTGGGATGTTGTTCGAATCGATTGTTAGGGATGAGATTACGGAGTACTTGGAGGCACATGACAAGATAGGCCAAAGCCAGCATGGTCTCCTGAAAGGAAAATCCTGCCTGACAAACCTACTGCAATTCTTTGAGGAAATTACAAGCAGAATAGACAAAGGAGATGCAGTAGACGTGATGTACTTGGGTTTTCAGAAGGTCTGCTTAGCAAGATAAGAGCCCATGGAATTACAGGGAAGTTACTTGCATGGGTAGAGCATTGGCTGCTTGGCAGAAAACAGAGTGGAAATAAAGGGATCCTACTCTGGCTGGCTGCCGGTTACCAGTGGAGTTCCTCAGGGGTTGGTGTTGGGACTGCTGCTTTTTACGATGTAAATGATTTGGACTGCGGTATTAATGGATTTGTGGCTAAATTTGCCGATGATACAAAGATAGGTGGAGGAGTGGGTAGTGTTGAGGAAACAGAGCGCCTGCACAGAGACTTAGATAGTTTAGGGGAATGGGCAAAGAAGTGGCAAATAAAATACAATGTTGGAAAGTGTATGGTTGTGCACTTTGGTGGAAGAGATAAACAGGCAGACTATTATTTAGAAGGGGAGAGAATTCAAAATGTAGAGATGCAAAGGGACTTGGGAGTCCTTGTGCAAAATACCCTAAAGGTTAACCTCCAGGTTGAGTCAGTTGTGAAGAAGGCGAATGCAATGTTGGCATTCATTTCTAGAGGTATAGAATATAAGAGCAGGGATGTGATGTTAAGGTTCTGTAAAGCACTCGTGAGACCACACTTTAAGTATTGTGTGCAGTTTTGGGCTCCTTATTTTAGTAAGGATATACTGACATTGAAGACGGTTCAGAGAAGATTCACGAGAACGATTCCAGGAATGAAAGGATTACCGTATGAGGAGTGTCTGGCAGCTCTTGTGCTGTGTTCCCTGGAGTTCAGGAGAATGAGGGGGGATCTCATAGAAACATTCTGAATATTAAAAGGCCTGAACAGATTAGATATGGCAAAGTTATTTCCCATGGTATGGGATTGTAGGACGAGAGGGCATGACTTCAGGATTGAAGGACGTCTTTTTAGAACTGAGATGTGGAGAAATTACTTTAGTCAGAGGGTGTAAATCTGTGGAATTTGTTGCTATGAGTGGCTGTGGAGGCCAAGTAATTGGGTGTACTTAAGGCAGAGATAGATAGGTTCTTGATTAGCCAGGGCATCAAAGGGTATTGGGTGAAAGCAGGGGAGTGGGAATGACTAGAAGAATTGCTTCAGCCCATGATTGAATGGCAGAGTAGACTTGATGGGCTGAATGGCCTGCTTCTGCTCTTATATCTTATGGTCTTAAAACCATAGATACAGAATTAGTCTATTTGGCCATTAAATCTGCTCCAGCCATTTAATCATGGCTGTTTTATTATCCCTCTCAACCCCATTCTGCTGCCTTCTCCCCGTAACCGTTGACGTCCTGAGAACCTATCAAACTCCGCTTTAAATATACCCAATGACCTGGCCTCCACAGACGTATGTGGCAATGAATTCTTCTGGCTAACGAAATTCCTCCTCATCTCTGTTCTAAATGAATGTCCCTCTATTCTGAGGCTGTGCCTTCTGGTATTAGACTGCCCCACTATCGGAGACATCCTCTCCACATCTCTATCTAGGACTTTCAATATTCGATAAATTATGTGGCCACTGCCTCTTCTTTCTTTGCTATCTTTCTTGAACACCTGCGGGCATGCCGGTTGTGATGTTGTGATGGCAACAGTGGACCTATATCAGCTCTGCGCTCTATGAGGCAGCAGCCCAATCCATCGGCCATAAGAGCAGGAACCACCAAGACTGGTTTGATGATAACTCAGACACCATCCACAACTTGCGTAAGGACATGTACAGAGCACACCGGGCAACTTTAGACAACCCCTCATCCACCAGCATCAGGCAGCATTGACAGGCAGCTCAGAGGAAAGTGCAAAAGGCAATGCGGGCCATACAAAATGAGTGGTGGACTGAAAAGGCACTACGGCCCGATAAATCGATGTGTTACTCCCCTGAAAACAGCAGATGGTTCAACACTTCTGAAGAATTCTCTTATCTTTTTTCTTTTCTCCTTTCTTTCCTCTGTCTTTTATGTTTTTTTTCTCCCTTTTTTCTAATGAGGGGAGATGGTGTTGGGATAGGTGTTTTTTTTTCTCTTGGACTTATTAATGTATTTGAATTTTTTTTTCAATATGTATTAGTTGTTGTATTGGTTGAGTCCTTATATTTCTTCTTTAAAAATTTAAATAAAAATATATATATATAAAAAAGAATCAGAATACCATTCTGCTGAGGTGGGCTGAGCATTGAAACACCCTGCTTAATCAGGACTCTTGACGCAGACCCCACCATCCTGAACGAACTGCCTGAACTTCCTCCTATCCACGACCTCAGTCTACCACCAACCTTCCAGGAGGTTCTATCAGCTGTCCATTCCCTTAAGAACAACAGGTCCCCTGGCACTGACAATATCCCTGCTGAGTTACTGAAGAACGGAGGGTACATGTGCATGCGCACCCTCTACCAGTACATCACCAAGGTCTGGACTGACGAGAACATCCCACAGCAATGGAGAAATGCAAACATTGTTGTCATTTATAAAAACAAGGGTGACAAGGCCATCTGCAGCAATAGTAGGGGCATATCACTCCTCTCTGTTGTTGGAAAGGTCCTGGCTAAAGTGATGCTTCAGAGACTCATCAGCAACATCACCGAGTCAATGCTGCCTGAATCGCAGTGTGGATTTAGGAAGAACAGGAGCACTATCGACATGATCTTCACGGCCCGGCAGCTTCAGGAAAAGTGCCGGGAGCAACCTCAGGACCTGTTTATGTCCTTTTTCAACCTCTCCAAAGCATTCGACACTGTGCAAAGAAAGCTCTTATGGGATGTCCTCCTCAGGTTTGCCTGTCCCAATAAATTTGTTAACATCCTCCACCAGTTCCACGATGGGATGACTGCTCGGGTGACCATAGGAGGACAAGAGTCCGAGCCCTTCCTTGTACGCACAGGGGTGAGGCAAGTGTGTGTGCTAGCGCCAGTACTCTTTAACATCTTCCTCTTATGTGTTAGCAAGCTTCTCCACAACGAGATTGAAGACAGCAGCGGTGTGGTAGTGGATGTCAGATTAGATGGAAACCTCTTCGACATCAAGAGGCTCCGTGCGACCACCAAACTCTGTAGGGAGCGGGTCCTGGAGCTGCAGTATGCAGACGACTGTGCTTTTGTGGCCCATACTCCGAAGGATCTCCAGACTGTCCTTGCTGTGGCGGTGAGAGCGTACAGCAGGATGGGGCTGACTGTCAATACCACCTAGACAGAAGTGGTTTGCCAATGGAGTACCAGTGTCCCACCCACTCTACCTGCCTTCACCGTTGGTAATGAAAAGCTGTCAGTAGTGCCATCTTTCAAATATCTGGGGAGCATTCTCTCTGAGGCTAGCGGCATTGACAACGACATCCAAAGCCGCATTAAACAGGCATCAGCTGCCTTTGGGAGACTTTGGCGTAGAATCCTTCAGAATAGGAGCCTTTGTCCCTCCACAAAGGTCGCAGTATTCCAAGCGATCTGTGTCACCACCCTCCTCTGTAGCTGTGAAGCTTGGGTAATCTATAGCCGTCACATTAAGTCCTAGGAGCGCTTCCACATAAGCTGCTTTCAGCACATTCTGGGAATTACCTGGCGTGAGCGGGTGCCTCACACTGAAATACTTGTAAAGACCAACTGCAGGAGTATTGACGCCATTATCACCCAGCGTCAGCTGCAGTGGCTGGGGCATGTGATAAGGATGCCCTCATGTCAGCTACCCCACCGAGTGTTATACAGCCAGCTACATCATGGTCGACGCTCAGCTGGAGGGCCGAAGAAGCACTATAAGGGTCAGATGAAGAATGCTTTAAGGAAGTGCAAGATCAGACCCGAGGACCTGGAGGATGCTGCTGCTGACCATACCACTTGGCAACAGCTGTGTAGGGACGGGGATCGTATTCTGGAGATGGGAAGAACAACCAGAAGACAACAGAAAAGAGCCAGGAGAAATGCAGCCATGGTTACCATCACTACCACCACTACTACCACAACTACCACATATATATGTCCCACCTGCAATAGAGCTTGTGGGTCCAGGATAGGACTGTATAGTCATCAAAGATCTCACTGTTAAAGGAGTGGATGTCGTCATTGGATTTCAATGGACAACCGATTGGATTGGACAGGATTATTTAGATTCCTGTCCTGGATTTTTAAGCAGTTTTTGTTAATGCCACAACATTGTAATCCCACTTAGCTCACCAGCCATTTTCAGTATGTTTCTTGGATTTGCATGTATACACTATAAGTCTGTCTTAGATCTTGTCATGCTGTTTCTCAGTATGAGAAGTGCATACTCCTAAACACTATATATTTCTTCTGCTAGTGATATGACTGCAACCTATAGCTGTTTGCTCTCCATCTACAGAGTAGCTGCACATTGCTACCTTAACTCTTTAACAGGGAGGCAACATACTATCCTTTGTTCACAACCTGTACCATATCTGTCGAATTTCTTATAATTGTTATTCTCTTCATCTCTCTTATCTCACTCCCTGAACTATTGAGTCAACCTGAGTGCTGAGGTCCTGAGTCTAGCTTCACTCTCCAGAGAAACCTTCTCTCTCATCAGTAATCTGAACCAAAAGCTAGTTAGTATTTAAGGTGCCCTTTGAATCTCCTGAACTACCTGCTGCCCTTTTCTGTTTGTCTGGCAGTCACCCATTTCCTCTGCCTGCTGGGTACCTCCTGAAATGTAGCTGCAGGTGACCATGTTTTCATGCCCCTGTGGACCTGATGTTTTCTGGTGCTACAACATGATACAAAATGTGCATTCAAAGTGTTTGAGGAGCCTTGCTGTGCCTGTATTTGTTAGCTTAAGCCAATTCACAGCAAACAGTACTTCCCAGTGCTGGCAGTACTGCAATATATGTGCAGTTTTACTTATCCTGAGGTAATTTCTTTAATTCTCTGGATGTTTGTTTAAAAAAATGCTTATCTAAAGTGCCAAGGCTCTATTTCCCACAGACCTTTTATCACCAGAACTCTTTCCCATGCTTCTTTTAATCTCACTGGTATCCTGTTTACCATAGTACTTTTAAATTCACCAATGTCCTTCTTTTACCAAGCTTCTTTTACTCACCAGGATTCTTCTTCCACATTGCTTTTAAAATCACAAGTGATTTGTTTCATGTGCACCTTTTACTCATTGGAGCTTTTTTCCCACCATCTAAATTCATTGGAAATGTATTGCCCATCTCCTTTTAAACTGATACTCTGTACCCTGCACTAATTTTATGTACTAGGATTGCACTCCATACTCTCTTTGCCCATAGGGACTATTTTCCATTTCCTTTTAAGATTACTAGGTCTTTGTTTCCCACAGTCCTAAACTTATCAATTTCTGTGTTCCCAGGAATTTTGGCAGGATTTAGACTAAGGCACAGTGAAAAATGTTGTGGGAGCGAATGTATGAATGGAAAGCACTGCTGAGGGTCAAGTAGAACGCTAGGATTGCAGGTCGCATGGTTCAAACTGAGATGGTGGCCAGAAAGCGGATAGAATCAATCATTAGGAAATTAGTTTGTAACTTCGCCAGAAAACATGGCTTCCAACTTCATTGTTTAATTGTAGATAAGTTTGGATTTTCAACAACCAGGATGATACACAAGCAGTAATTTACCAACAAGCATTACAGAGGCTAAAGAAGATGGTATGGGTGGAATCTTGTACTTATTAGTATATGTGGAATTTAGAATTTTGCATGTAGATGAAGGAAAACATTTGTTCAATGACAGTTAGAGTTAGGATGTGGTTTGTTGTTTATTTTTAAATTTTTGTCCTCAGTCATTTTCATTACCATCTAACTTGATGACTTAAAATTCCACACATTCTATCATTTTTTTTATTTGATAGCCAAGAACTTACCCCTTTTCTGTTTCTCAGACCGAGGGCTTAGCAGTATATAACTTTCCTCCACATGCTGGAAAATTTGTCATTTCCTATATGATGGACTGAAGACTTGTTTGATTTTATAGCCTTCAGATCCACCATGATGAGCATATATGATTCACGGTCAACTCAACATTGTTACTCTTTGCCTTATTATATTTCTTGTCTTTTACTTTAGATATTTGGGCAATTGGGTGCATTTTTGCAGAACTTTTAACATCAGAACCCATCTTTCATTGTCGCCAGGAAGATATCAAAACAAGTAACCCTTTTCATCATGATCAGTTGGATCGTATTTTCAGTGTTATGGGATTTCCTGCTGGTGAGTTTGTTCAGCTGATGCTTGGTGTAATTTCAAGTGGGAAATCAGTCTGTTACATTAAATAAAACTGATGTACTGTCTGCTGAAGTGATAGCTGTCATTATTCTGATTAGCATAGGTTTTATAAAAGGGATACTCAGTACTGTAAAATTTTGCTGTACCATCCTGTAGAGTGGTAGACGACTGATTAAGATGTCATAAATGTCCATATTGATTTGTCTGACACACCATTTGATGTCAGATTCACTTTTCTGAGTTGAGGTGAACATACAGTCTCTTCGTCTACAGTGAGAAGTAAATTGGGTTTAGTTATGACATTAATGATCCTACAGGATAGAATTCAAATAATCAGAGTAAAGCTGTGTGATGCTTTTTTAAAGGTTATGAAACTATTGCAGGATTGTTGTTTATTCTGAAATAATTTAATAAGGATCTGCACTTCAACAGAGACAAAAATTTGTCCTCTTACAGTGGAAGTTCTCATTGTTCTACTTTCAACATGAAACAATGTGCCGTGCTCACAGATAATAAAACAGTTTTGTTAACAATCAGACCTAGATAAAAGTTTAATTAAAATATTCCTACAGATCATTGTAACAATATGATTATAATAATGGTATCTAGAAAATACTTTTTTTTAAAGTCTTGTGGGAGAAAATTTTACTCCCATTTCAGCCCACAGTGTCCCCATTGTCAGACTTTTTAATCAGCAAATGAAAATAAACAGCAGTTACAAAGTATAAGAATGAAAATGTGGCCTTAGACCCAAGTAGTGCTCTCCACCTTCTGTGAATTAAAAGTATTTGTGATTAAATAGTTTGAAACCATAATTATTTTAATTCAAGATTTGGGACACTATCCTCTGTAAAAACCAGTTGTGTCTACTTTGCTAAACAGTGTTTTTGTGGTGGCAAAGTTGGAGCCTTAGAACAGTGGCACTAGGGCAGTTCCCCTTGTCCTCACCTACCACCCCACCAGCCTCCGGGTCCAACATATAATTCTTTGTAACTTCCGTCACCTCCAAGGGGATCCCACCACTAAGCACATCTTTCCCTCCCCCCCCCCGCCTTCCGCAGGATTGTTCCCTACGCAACTCCCTTGTCCATTCGTGCCCCCCCTCCCTTCCACCGTTCTCCCTCCTGGCACTTATCCTTGTAAGCGGAACAAGTGCTACACCTGCCCTTACACTTCCTCCCTCACCACCATTCAGGGCCCCAGACAGTCCTTCCAGGTGAGGCGACACTTTACCTGTGAATCGGCTGATGCGATATACTGTGTCTGGGGCTCCCGGTACAGCCTTTTATATATTGGTGAGACCCGATACAGACTGGGAGACTGTTTCGCTGAACACTTATGCTCTGTCTGCCAGAGAAAGCAGGATCTCCCAGTGGCCACACATTTTAATTCCACGTCCCATTCCCATTCTGATATGTCAATCCATGACCACCTCTACTGTCAAGATGAGGCCACACTCAGGTTGGAGGAACAACTCCTTATATTCTGTCTGGGTAGCCTCCAACTTGCTGGCATGAACATTGATTTCTTCAACTTCTGTTAATGCCCCTCCTCCCCTTCTTACCCCATTCCTTATTTATTTATTATTTTTTTCCTTTTTTTCTCTCTCTGTCCCTCTCACAATAACTCCTTGCCTGCTCTCCATCTTCCTCTGGTACTCCCCTCCCCCTTTCTTTCTCCCCAGGCCTACCATCCCATGATCCTCCACCTTCTCCAGCTCTGTGTCCCTTTTTCCAATCAACTTTCCAGCTCTCAGCTTCATCCCTCCCCCTCCTATTCGGATCTCCCCTCCCCCTCCCATTTTCAAATCTCTTACTATCTCTTCTTTCAGTTAGTCCTGACGAAGGGTCTCGGCCCGAAATGTCGACTGTACTTCTTCCTGCAGATGCTGCCTGGCCTGCTGCGTTCCACCAGCATTTTGTGTGTGTTGCTTGAATCAGATTTGTGTTAATGTCATAGCTAGCACCTTGCTCAGGAGCACAGGTCCACTTTAATAAAATCTTTTAATGTTAGAATGACTTTGTGCTGCATACCCATGGTTTTCTTCATTATAGATATACTCAAACAGTCTAGTAACATTTGTAAAGACATGTCTTTATTTTGCAAGATAAAGATTGGGAAGATATCCGCAAAATGCCCGAATACCCAACTCTGCAGAAAGACTTTAGGAGAACAACGTAAGTTCTGATTCTTTACCAACTAGTTTCTGATTGAGGTTTGAATTTTGTACAATGTTACATGCTTGAAGGAACATTCACACCACTCACAGAGTGCTGTATTGCCTGCTTCTTTTGGAAGCAGATATTCTTGAATTTGGGGCTGCTTTGCAGGGGAGAGAATCATCAGAAATTTCATTCTTCATTTTCCTAAACGTACCTTACAAAATTTGTCATTCTTTAAAAATATAAGCAGTTGCTTTGACAATTTCCTTTCTTCTTGGGAAATTCCAGGAAATCATCCAAGACCCATTCCACTGAAACTTGTTACTATTCTGCTAAACTGTAGAAATTAAGCACTTTTAATATTTTAAATTGACAATCTGTTTCACTCTGCAGGAAACATCTATTTTGGAAATTATGAGTATAATTAATGAGCAATTGCCCATTGATTGGCTCTGCACCACAATCTTCTGCTCTGCACACAGATTGCTATTTCAACAATATAGTGATCGTACAACAGCTGCCCAAACATAGCTTATGAAGATGACAAGACATCTGTAGTATGTTGCCAGAAAGAAATGCCTCAGATCTTACTGGTTCATACTTTTTAGGGTAGGAATCTAAGATGAGAACAATGTACAACAATTGTTCAAGTCTCAAGTAGGAAGTCCACAGAATTATTTGAGTACTTATTGTTTCCAGCATGGGTTGCGGATGAGGGGAGGACGGATGCTTGGAGTGAAGTCTGGGACTGTCAGGTGTACTGAGTTGTTTTGGAAAGTTTCTACAGTCTGGCATAATTATTTTCCATTTTGAAACGTCCCAGTCATTGTCTTATTGCTAACAACTGGAGAGCCACCGATGGGCAGTACACTCTCTTAGCACACAGGGAGTATTCCCAGGAATGAAAATGCGGAGGGAATTAGAGTTGGAAAGGATCATTATTACATTATGCATTGGGAGATGCATTAGACCAGGAGTTCCCAACCTTTTTAATGCCATGGACCACTTCCATGAACTGAGAGAATTATCTGTGGACTCCAGGTTGGGAAACTCTGGATTAGACAATGCTCCTGTGTCAGGAGCTGACTTGAAGCTCTACCTCCACTGGAATTCCCTATTAATTAATCATTTGGTGGAAGGACTTTTGCTAGCTGGGCTTAGGCAAGGGGTGTGGCTGTAGAACACTGAGGTGTGCTGCACTCTGGCTGGCAAACTCAGTGAGAGTCATTGCTGTGGAATGGAAGTACACACTCCACATGCTGACAGACTGCTTCTCTCACCACACACTCTGTTGGATATTGTAGAAGCTGGAGGCTCCCCCTCTCTGCTCTGTCCATCCCAGGGATTTTTCTACGGTAACAAGTTCAATGGCCAGCAATCAAAATTGAGCTTCTTACTGAATAGAGATCTCTGGGCTGGGGAGAGCTGTACAGCCAAACAAACAGATAGTGCATCAATAGCTTTCAGCAGGAAGTGATGAGAGAGACTACAGGATCAGAACAGCACATGAAGCAATCAGTACTCAGCTGGGCCCACCCAGACTCACAGGCAACCTCACTGTACTGAGCCATAGGCGATTCATGGCTGGGGGAGCATCAGTGGAGGGCAGAGATTCTTGGTGAGTTTTCCAACATTATAGTGCACAGCAGAGGAGATGACAGGGATTTGAGGAATAGCACCACGTGACCTGCATGGAAGTATTTTTATATACTACAGGGATGTACTTCTGAGAATTTGACTATAGGACCAAGAGTAAAATGAATTTGTGCTCTGTGAACTAAACAGGGTGCATGTATACAGAGTTGACTGTATCTCTGTCCTTCTGAGAACAACATTTTTTGAAAAATTTCTCTTTTAGTTTGCCTACTCAGCTGTACAGGTGAATCAGCTTTAAGATCATCTGTTTTCTGGGTATTTTGCTAAATTTCTTTATGACTGGAGTCATTGTAATTTTCTTTCACCAGAATTTATAAACTGGAATTACAGTAAATGATAGAAAATAAGAGATATTTGTGTATTATTTTGTTCTCTCTTCCTCTCCTTTGGTCCCCCAGGTCATTTACTGACTGAGGGAAGGCAGGCTAATGTGATCTTAAGCAGCTGAGAGATGTGTGAGTGTCCATCAGGTTTCCCACATACTTTTCTTTGGTAATATCACTGGCATAGTAAATCAACCAATGAAATCAATATTTCTTTTACAAATTGTGTACACATTATATTGCTTTGTCATTTTAGAGTTAAATTGGTGAGAAAATCTAATATTGATCTTCTCTTGCATTCAGCTATGCGAACAGCAGCCTCAATAAGTATATGGAAAAACATAAAGTCAAGCCTGACAGTAAAGTATTTCTCCTGGTGAGTTTTTACTTAAAATATTTGGAAAAGAACTGCCCAAGAGGATTGTAATCAAATGAAAAGGAGTCCTTCTCCCTCACATTAGTGAATAGACAAAACCAACTATTTATTTCTGTGTCAGTTAATGCTCTTAAACACAACTAAATTAATACCACATGAAAAAGGTTTTCTCTGGATTCCAAAGTTCCCTTGCCAGAAGTATGATGCAGCGTAGAAGTTCATCTCTATTTGATGTTTGATTTATATCAGGGTATGAAAGAGTGTACGCAGATAAGGGAAATATGATTCCTCAGAATAAAAGTATGAACCTAACCCCAAAAGATTAATGGGATCAGAACAGCCTGAGGTAAATTGTAATAAACCCCAGGTAGGATGTTGATAACACTACTTGAGCATCTGGTATTTCCTGTTCCGTGTAGGGAAGGAGAGAAGGGGAGTATTAGAAAGTTAGTAGAAGTGAAGAAGCCAGCATGGCCAACTAAACTTACAAGAATAGAAGACATTTCCTTTACAGGAGGGATAATTTAATTGAGATTACTTGTAAATGTCTATAGGCTCAATACATACCTGGGCCCTGCTTCAAACTCTCCATGACCAATTGCCAGTATTGCTGGTGGCTAAGTGACTCGGGGAAATGGAAGGAGGAACAGCTGGGATTTCTGAAAGCAATGACATCCACTGGTTTACCTTATTCCACAGTACCGTAAGAAGGACAAAGTCATTCCACCTGTCTCTGTCCTGCCACCAGGGAGCTCTAGCAAGATTTTTTTTATTTTACTCTAAAGGCAAAAGCCTGACAATTCCAGATTCTACTTGATTTTCTGTCCCTGCAGTCATATCCTACTTGAATATTCCAAGCTTCAATTAAATTAAAAACCCTTGATTATGTCAAGGAGTACATGTGCACTGTTTAGGTAGTCATTTCTTATTTGAAAAAAAGTTCATTTTAATGGGGTGGGGTTGTAAATGGTCTTTCCTTGTTTCAGTTTTTCCAGTTCTTCCAGTTTATGACATGGTAGTTTCCTACTCAGAATTAGGAACCATTTTGGTGATACTTTAATTTATTAACAAAAATGTTTTTAATAGCCAGTGTTACCAGAAGACAATATCTTCTTATTCTTATGTCTCAAAAACTCCTGAAACTTCTGTATTATGTAATTACTAACAGTATAATCTCACCTAGTTGACAATTACCAGTGTGCTTAGTGAAATAAAATTTGGCTATCACCAGATAAACTGGCCCACACAAATCCATCCTTGGCTTCACATGAAATTGGCTGCCATTTGGAAAGGCAGAATAGAAGCAATCTGTTGATCTGTGTCTTGAATTTTGTTAAAGACTAGTCCTTCGTTGTCATCCAGGCTAGACAGTTCCAGAGATCACTTTCCACTAAGTGAAGAAGTTTCCCTTCACTTCCATCCAACTGGTATACATTTTTGCAACTGTAATGGTCTGGACTGGTCTAAGAACACTGAGGCTGTCTACAAGAAGGGTCAGAGCCGTCTCTATTTCCTGAGGAGACTGAGGTCCTTTAACATCTGCCGGACGATGCTGAGGATGTTCTATGAGTCTGTGGTGGCCAGTGCTATCATGTTTGCTGTTGTGTGCTGGGGTAGCAGGCTGAGGGTAGCAGACACCAACAGAATCAACAAACTCATTCGTAAGGCCCGTGATGTTGTGGGGATGGAACTGGACTCTCTCACGGTGGTGTCTGAAAAGAGGATGCTGTCTAAGTTGCATGCCATCTTGGTCAATGTCTCCCATCCACTACATAATGTACTGGTTGGGCACAGGAGTACATTCAGCCAGAGACTTATTCCTCCGAGATGCAACACAGAGTGTCATAGGAAGTCATTCCTGCCTGTGGCCATCAAACTTTACAACTCCTTCCTTGGAGGGTTAGACACCCTGAGCCGATAGGCTGGTCCTGGACTTATTTCATAGTTCACTGGCATAATTCACATATTACTATTTAACTATTTATTACTATTTTTCTATTACTAGTTATTATTTCCATGACTATTACTATTTACTATTTGCTAATAGTAGTATTACTATTACTATTTCTATTACTATTTATTATTCATGGTGCAACTGTAACCAAAACCAATTTCCCCTGGGATCAATAAAGTATGACTATGACTATGACTTCATCTCTGCAGTCAAGCTGTCTAAATATTTTGAATAGTCATCAATATCGATGGTTGCTTTTACTGGCTAAAACTCTAGAGTAGACTGCTAGGCCATTTAGTCACTCCTATTGCAACAGTTCCAGCCTCCCAGGAGTAAAGCTTCTTGTTGTTTTGTTACAACTTCCTTGCACAGATTAGCTACAGAATTAGGATCTCCCTGTACTGTCCTGTTACACTCTCCCAAGTCAAGGATGTGATGGGTTAGATATACAGTGAAGTCCCTTCTACATCTTCAAAGAGTTTAACTAGAATTGAAGGAGGTACTTGGCATTTCGGTAGCTTAAGATCCTGATGGTTCTGGTTAAAGAAAGAATTCCAAGTGTTTGGAGCATCCGGAAGTATTTAGGTAAATATACTTTATTAAAGAAAGAAATACACTTTTAAATTTGGTAAATTGGTTTATTGTTATCACATGTACCGAGGAACAGTGAAAAACTTTGTTTTGCATGCCATCCATACAGATCATTTCATCACGTCAGTACCTTGAGATAGTACTTGGGAAAACAATAACAGAATGCAGTATGAAGTGTTACAGAGAAAGTACGTCCTGGCAGACAATGAGGTGCATGGCCACCATGAGGTAGATTGTGAAGTCAAGAGTCCATCTTATGATACCAGGGGACCATTCAGTAGTCTTATAACAGTGGGACAGATACTGTTCTTGAGCCTGGTGGTATATGCTTTCAGATTTTCATATCTTCAGTTCAGTGAGAGAGCATGGTAGGCCAGTTTTTTGATTATGTTGGCTGTATTGCTGAGGCAGTTAGACGTATATGCAGAGTCCATAGAAAGGAGTCTGGTTTCGTGTTGTGCTGAGCTGTGTCCACAAGTCTCTGAAGTTTCTTGCCGTCTTAGGAGGCTGCTGCTCTGAAACTACGTACCATAGTGTCACACAACACAAAAACAGTCCCTCTGTCCCACCATGTCTATGCCAACCTTCAACTATCCATATATTCCAATCTAATTTATCGGTCTGTTACCCATAGCTTTCTATGCCTTAACTTTACAAGTGATCATTTAGATACTTCTTAAGTATCTTCTACTGCCACCCACTTAGCTAACAGTTCCAGATCCCAACCAGCCTTCGGGTGAAAGAAAATTCTTTATATTTTGCAAGAACACAATAGGACCAGGCCCTTACAGTCTTTCCCACCATTCAGTATATTTATGGTTGACCAGAACAGGCATTAATCCTCTCCTGCACCAGTTCCCCAGAACCCTCAAGAAAAGGAGGAGGGTAAGGTCATGTAGACCTTCCAACCTCCTTTGTCTTTCAATAATGGCATAAATCTGCTTTCCTACTCAATCTCAAAAATCTTAATTCCCCTGTAGTCCAGAAGTCTGCCTCTCAACTGTAACTATACTTAATTACCACCCTTAGAGGTAGGTAATTCCAAAGATTTACAACACTCGAAGAGAAGAAATTCCTGATCATCTCCATCTTAAATGGGATACCTGATTTAGCCTTTAAAGACATCCTCATGACATCAACCCTGAAAATCGCATTTAGGAATACTTTATTAAGAATCATCTTTAAATTCCAGAGAATTTTGGCCCTCTTCAGAATCAGAATCAGAATCAGAATCAATAGACAATAGACAATAGGTGCAGGAGTAGGCCATTCGGCCCTTCAAGCCAGCACCACCATTCACTGTGATCATGGCTGATCATCCACAATCAGTACCCTTTTCCTGCCTTCTCCCCATATCCCTTGACTCCACTATCTTTAAGAGCTCTATCTAACTCTTTCTTGAAAGAATCCAGAGAATTGGCCTCCACTGCCTTCTTAGGCAGAGCATTCCAGAGATCCACAACCCTCTGTGTGAAAAAGTTTTTCTTCAACTCCATTCTAAATGGCCTACCCCTTATTCTTAAACTGTGGCCTCTGGTTCTGGACTCCCCCAACATCGGGAACATGTTTCCTTCCTCTAGCATGTCCAATCCCTTAATAATCTTATATGTTTCAATCAGATCCCATCTCATCCTTCTGAATTCCAGTGTATACAAGCTCAGTCGCTCCAATCTTTCAACATTTGACATTCCCGCCATTCCTGGAATTAACCCAGTGAACCTATGCTATACTCCCTCCATAGCAAGAATGTCCTTCCTCAAATTTGGAGACCAAAACTGCACACAGTACTCCAGGTGGGGTCTCACCAGGGCCTTGTACAACTGCAGAAGGACTTCTTTGCTTCTATACTCCACTCCCCTTATTATGAAGGCCAACATGCCATTAGCTTTCTTCACTGCCTGCTGTAACTGTATGCTTACTTTCAGTGACTGATGAACAAGGACACCCAGATCTTGTTGTACTTCCCCTTTTCCTAATGACACCATTCAGATAGTGATCTGCCTTCCTGTTCTTGCCACCAAAGAGGATAACCTCACATTTATCCACATTAAACTGCATCTGCCCACTCACCCAGCCTGTCCAAGTCACCTTGTATTCTCAGAACATCCTCCTCACATTTCACACGGTCACCCAGCTTTGTGTCATCTGAAAATTTGCTAATGTTACTTTTAATCCCTTCATCTAAATTATTGATGTATATTGTAAATAGCTGCGGTCCCAGCACCGAGCCTTGTGGTACCCCACTAGTTACTGCCTGCCATTCTGAAAAGGACCCGTTAATCCCTACTCTTTGTTTCCTGTCTGCCAACCAATTTATGATCCATGTCAGTACCCTACCCCCAATACCATGTGCTCTAATTTTGCTCACTAACCTGTGTGGGACCTTATCAAAGACTTTCTGAAAGTCCAGGTACACCACATCCACTGGCTTTCCCATGTCCATTTTCATAGTTACATCCTCAGAAAATTCCAGAAGATCAGTCAAGCATGATTTCCCCTTCGTAAATCCATGCTGACTCGGACCTATCCTGCTACTGCTATCCAAATATGCCACTATTTCATCTTTTATAATTGACTCCAGCATCTTCCCCACCACTGATGTCAGACTAACTGGTCTATAATTGCCTGTTTTCTCTCTCCCTCCTTTCTTAAAAAGTAGGATAGCATTAGCTACCCTCGAATCCGCAGGAACTGATCCTGAATCTATAGAACATTGGAAAATGATTACCAATGCGTCCACAATTTCTAGAGCCACCTCCTTAAGTACCCTGGGATGCAGATCATTAGGCCTTAAGGATTTATCAGCCTTCAGTCCCATCAGTTTACCCAACACCATTTTCTGCCTAATACGAGTTTCCTTCAGTTCCTCTGTTACCCTAGGTCCTCTGGCCACTATTACATCTGGGAGATTGTTTGTGTCTTCCCTAGTGAAGACAGGTCCAAAATACCTGTTCAACTCGTCTGCTATTTCCTTGTTCCACATAATAAATTCACCCGTTTCTGTCTTCAAGGGCCCAACTTTGGTCTTAACTAATTTTTTCCTCTTTACTATCCTCCTTCATATTCTTGGCCAGCTTACCTTCGTACCTCATCTTTTCCCCCCGTATTGCCTTTTTAGTTATTTTCTGTTGCTCCTTAAAAGTCTCCTAATCCTCTGGCTTCCTGCTCATCCTTACTATGTTATACTTCCTCTCTTTTATTTTTATACTGTCCTTGACTTACTTTGTCATCCATGGTTGCCCCTTACTCCCCTTAGGATCTTTCTTCTTCTTTGGAATGAACTGATCCTGCACCTTCTGTATTATTCCCAGAAATACCTGCCATTGTTGTTCCACTGTCATCCCTGCTAGGGTATCTTTCCAGTCAACTTTGGCCAGCTCCTCCCTCATGGGTCCATAGTCCCCTTTGTTCAACTGTAGTATTGACACTTCCGATTTTCCCTTCTCCCTCTCAAATTGTAGATTAAAACATCATATTATGGTCACTACCTCCTAATGGCTCCTTTACCTCGAGTTCCCTTATCAAATCTGGCTCATTACACAACGCTAAATCCAGAATTGCCTTCTCCCTGGTAGGCTCTAATACAAGCTGCTCTAAGAATCCATCTCTGAGGCTCTGCACAAACTCCCTTTCTTGAGGTCCAGTACCAACCTGATTTTCCCAGTCTACCTGCATGTTGAAATCCCCCATAACAACCATAGTATTACCTTTGCAACATGCCAATTTTAACTCTTGATTTAACTTGCACCCTATATCCTGGCTACTGTTTGGGGGCCTGTAGATAACTCCCATTAGGGTCTTTTTGCCCTTACAGTTTCTCAGTTCTATCCATACTGACTGTACATCTCCTGATTCTATGTCCGCCCTCGCAAGTGACTGAATTTCATTCCTCATCAACAGAGCCATGCCACTCCCTCTGCCAACCTGCCTGTCCTTTCAATAGGATGTATATTCCCGAATACTCATTTCCCAGCACTGGTCCTCTTGCAGCCATGTCTTGTGTTATTCCCAGATCATCATACTTGCCAATTTCCAATTGAGCCTCAAGCTCATCCACTTTATTTCTTATACTCTGTGCATTCATATATAATACTTTTAATCCATTTAAAATGATACTTTTACTCCCCTCACCTTTCACATTGATTCCTATTGCACTTGGCCATACTCTCTGATCCCTTCCTTCCTGCCCCATTAATTCTGTTGCATTTCTTAACGTTTCTTATTCTGTCTTTCCCTTTAACTCCATCCTTATATTTCCAGTTCTTCCCCCCCCCCCCAACTACTTAGTTTAAACACATCCGTGTAGCAGTGGCAAACCTGCCTGCCAGAACGCTGGTCCCCCATTTGTTAAGATGCAACCCGTCCCTTTTGTGCAATTCATCCTTACCCCAAAACAGATCCCAGTGGTCCAAGAATCTAAATCCCTGCCTCCCGCACCAGCTCCTCAGCCACACATTCAGATCCCCTATCTCCCTGTTCCTGTCCTCTCCAGCACAAGGAACTGGAAGCAAACCAGAGATAACCACCCTGAAGGCCATGCTTTTCAGCCTTCTTCCGAGTTCTCTGAAGTCATGCTGCAGAATTTCTTTCTTCATCCTCCCGACATCATTTGTGCCGACATGCAACATCACTTCCGGCTGTTCACCTTCACCCTTGGGGATGCCCTGCAATCTGTCTGTGACGTCCTGGATCCTGGCACCAGGGAGGCAACACACCATCCTTAAATCCTGCCTGTTGCCACAGAAACCCCTTTCTGTACCTCTCACTATGGAGTCCCCTACTACCATGGCTCTGCCTGACTTCTGTCTCCTCGGCTTTGTTTCAGCACCAATTTTTGACTTGCAGATCTGACCGCCTCTCAGACTGGCAATGTCTTCTGTCCCGACAGCTTCCAAGAGGGTGAACCTGTTACCAAGAGGTACATCCCCCTGGGTCTCCTATACTCCAAGCATCCATCTCTTCCTCATCGTCGCCCCCCCTTCTCTCTTCCCATATCTTCGGTGTAACGATGTCGCTGTAGGTCCTGTCCAGAAAACTCTCGGTTTCCCGGATGAACCTGAGGTCATCCAGTTGCCTCTCCAGTGCCTCAACACGGTCCTTCAGGAGCTGAACCTGGACACACTTTCCACATTTGTAGCAGCCAGAGGCACCATCAACGTCCCTGACCTCCCACATCATGCAAACCTCACACTGAATCAGTTGACGTGTCACTTCTTCACCACTTCTCACCCTCTCCAACTGTGGCGTAGTCTCCTCCCTCAGCCTCCTCGCCGAAGACTCTCGAGACAAAGATTCGCAGTTTTCTCACAAGGCAATTCCCTCGACAAGGCTGCTCCTGTAGAGCAAACCTTGATTATATTGGCTGATATTTTGACTATTTCGTTTCATTTGTCGCACCTCGCCTGACCTCGAATGTTTGTGTTGCTGGATGGTCCCGACCGGTTTTTAAGTCAACCGCTCCTTCTCAGCCAATCCCCTCACTCACTGCTTCACTTGTCGCACCTCGTCCGACCTCAAACGTTTGAATCAGGTTTATTATCACCGGCATGTGACGTGAAATTCTTTATCTTAGAAGCAGCAGTTCAATGCAATACATAATCTTAACAGAGAGAGGAAATTAATAATAATAGGTAAAATAAAACATAATAAATAAACAAGTAAATCAATTTTGTTTATTGAATAGATTACTAAAAATTGTGCAAAAACAGGAATACTGTATATCAAAAAAAAGTGAGGGAGTGTCCAAAGCTTCAAAGTCCATTTAGGAATCGGATGGCAGAGGAGAAGAAGCTGTTCCTGAATCGCTGAGTGTGTGCCTTCAGGCTTCTGTATCTCCTACCTGATGGTAACAGTGAGAAAAGGGCATGTCTCGTAAGATAATCCCTTCAACCTACAATTCACAAGTCTAACTACTTTCACTTGGCATTATTACCCAAAGTTCTACACTGTCAGTCTTCTGGGAGTCACTACTAATCAGAACATAGAACATAGAAATCTACAGTACATTACAGGCCCTTCAGCCCACAATGTTGGGCTGACCATGTAACCTATTCTAGAATCTGCCTAGAATTACCCTACCGCGTAGCCCTCTATTTTACTAGTTCCATGTACCTATCTAAGAGTCTCTTAAAAGACACTATTGTATCCACCTCCAACACCATCACCAGCAGAGCATTCCACGCACCCACCACCCTCTGTGTGAAAAACTTACCCCTGACATATCTGGAGCAACTTCCAAGCACCTTAAAACTATGCCCCTTCGTCTTAGCCATTTGAGCCCTGGGAAAAAGCCTCTGGCTATCCTCACGATCAATGCCTCTCATCATCTTATACACCTCTATCAGGTCACCTCTCATCCTCTGTCATTCCAAGGAGAAAAGCCCAAGTTCACTCAACGTATTCTCATAAGGCACGCTCTCCAATCCAGGCAATATCCTCATAAATCTTTTCTGCAGATGCCTTACTGAAATCCATATACACTACATTCACTGCTCAACCTTCATCAATGTGTTTTGTTATATTCTCAAATAATTCAAGCAGGCTTGTAAGGCACGACCTGCCCTTGACACAACCATGCTGACTATCCCTAATCAGATTATATCTCTCCAAATTCTCATAAATCCTGCCTCTCAGGATCTTCTCCAACAACTTGCCCACCACTGAAGTAAGACTCACTGGTCTATAATTTCCTGGGTTATCTCTACTCCCTTTCTTGAACAAAGGAACAACATTTGCAACACTCCAATCCTCCAGTACTTCATCCGTCCGTATTGTTGATGCAAAAATCATTACCAGAGGCTCAGCAATATCCTCCTTTGCTTCCAACAATAGCCTGGATATATCTCGTCCGGTCCCGACGACTTAGTCAGTCATAGTCATAGTCATACTTTATTAATCCCGGGGACTTATCTAACTTAATGCTTTTCAAAAGCTCCAGCACATCCTTTTTCTTAATGTCTATATGCTCAATTGTTTCAGTCCACTGTAAGTCATCCCCACAATTGCCAAGGTCCTTTTCCCTGGTGAATGCTGAAGAAAGTATTCATTAATTAACTCCGCTACCTCCTCCGACTCCATGCATATGTTTCCACTATCGCACCTGATTGGCCCTATTGGCCCTATTCTCACACGGCTCATCCCCTCGCAGAATGCCTTGAGGTTTTCCTTAATCCTGCTCGACAAGGCCTTCTCATGGCCCATTCTAGCTCTCCTAATTTCATTCTTCAGCTCCTTCCTGGCAACCTTTTAATTTTCTAGAACTTTATCAGTACCTAGTTTCTTGAACCTTTTGTAAGCTTTTCTTTTCTTCTAAACTAGATTCTCCACATCCTTTGTACACCATGGTTCTTTTACCCTACCATCCCTTCCCTGCCTCAATAGAATATATCTATGCAGAATGCCACACAAAGGTTCCCTGAACATTTGCCAGATTTTTGCCATGCATTTCCCTGAGAATATCTGCTCCCAAGTTCCTGCCTAATAGCTTCATATTTCCCCATACCCCAATTAAATGTTTTCCCAAATTGTCGACTCCTATCCCTCTCCAGCGCTATGGTAAAGGAGATAAGAGTTGTGATCTCTACCTCCAAAATGCTCTCCCACTGAGAGATCTGGCACCTGACCAGGTTCATTTCCCAGTACCAGATCAAGTACAGCCTCTCCTCTAGTTGGCTTATCTACATATTACACCAGGAAACCTTCCTGAACACACCTAACAAACTCCACCCCATCCAAACCCCTTTCTCTAAGGAGATGCCAGTCAACGTTATGCAAGTTAAAATCACCTATCACATCTACCCTATTATTACTGTACAATTCCAGAATCTACCTCCCTATCTGCTCCTCAATGTCCCTGTTACTATTGGGTGGTCTATAAAAAACACCCAGTAGAGTTATTGCCCCCTTTCTTTTTCTGTCTTCCACCCATACTGACTCAGTAGATAATCACTCCATGACTTGCCCCTTTTCAGCAACTGTGACATTATCCCTCATAAGCAATGCCACACTCCCACCTCTTTTGCCGCCATCCCTGTCCTTTTTAAAACATCTAAAGCCTGGCACACTCAGAAGCCATTTCTGCTCCTGAGACATCCAAGTCTCTGTAATGGCCACAATGTCATAGTTCCATGTATTGATCCACACTTTTAAGTTCATCTGGCTTGTTTATGGTACTCCTTGCATTAAAATAGACACATCTCAAACCATCAGGCTGATTGCATCTTTGCTCTGTCATCTGCCTCTCCTTCCTCACACACTCCCTACAAGCTGTCTCCACTTGTGCACCAACCGCCCCATCCTCTACCTCTTCACTTTGGTTCCCACCCCTTTGCAAATCTAGTTTAAATCTAGTTTTTAAAAAAGTGTAGCCACATTAAATATTCTGCAGGAAGTGATTTAGCCTGGCTCGCCAAAGTCTTTTCACGAAATACAAGGAACATCTCAAGAGAATGTAGCAGTATATTTTAGCTACTCAGACAATTACAGCTTTAAAAATGCATATTAGCATACAAGACTAAGCAAAAGTCTAATTACGTCTGAGTCCACTGTGGTGCTAATTTAACTAATCCCACCTACCTCCGTGTGGTCAATATCCTTTTGTTCCCTATCTATTCATTTGTCTGTCTAAATGGCTTTTAAAGATTGCTATTGTATCTGCTTCTATCACCACCCACAGCAGCAAATTCCAGGCATCTACCACTCTCTGTGTATAAAAAGAAGTGCTTTGTAAATCTCCTTTAAACTCTCGATCTTGTACGATTATTATGTTTATTTTGTTGGTTTTTTTTGCACATATGTAAATTATGTATCATTTGTGTTAATTTTGTGCTGACTTGTGTTTGTACTTGTTGTATAACGTACTCTAGTGCTGCCATGAAAAGCTAATTTTCATAGGCATACATAGGGTATAAATACGATGACAACAATAAACTTCCAATTTTTCTCCTCTCACATTATTAGATATTTCCACACCAGGAAAAGGTCTCTGACCATTTGTCTTCCCTGTGCCCCCCATAAAAATTAAATCAAGAAAATAGCTGAGATTTCCTTTGTTTATTTGTGACACTATGTCACTTAATTGGGGCAGGAGACTTGCCAAATAGTTTCTAACAAGTGCCAGTCACGCAGATTTGCGTGGCCATTAGACACTACACCATGCTTAGGGTGATGAGGTTTTAAATAGCGTCATTTGTGTGTATTTGTATTCAAAAAGCAGTGATTTTGTCCCTGATAGTTAGCAAGAAATAAGCAGTAAGACAATTCAGAACTGTTTTGCTCATCGCAGTTCCCAGCGTTCAGGCTTGGTGATGTCAGAAACGGCTGGGAGTAAAAACGAGATGATTTCACTACTTCAGCAAGTTAGGAATTACAAAGGCATCAACAATCATCTTGAATGTTATAATGAAAATTAGGATTTGGAGGATGCAAGGCATTGTATGAAGGTGGTGTATTATCTGCACTAGGTGTCTGGGCTGATTTTGTTCATTTACAGTGGATGAATTCCTCCATCGATAACTATTAGGAACTAATATACTGTTTTATAGTACTGTAGAGGTGTTTGTAGCATTCTAATTTGTTCTGTATTTCATTTAAATACATAAATTGTTACTCAGTTGAACAGTAGTTTGTCTTTTTTATCATTTGTAACTATTTCCATGAAGCTTCGGTTAATTGGGGCAGCCACTCAACTAGGTCAAAATGTACTGATCCCAATGTGTCCCAATTAACTGGAATCCACTGTACTTTGATCAGGCCGCCCTTCAGCCTCCAACACATCAGTGATAACTGTGATACCTCTGCAAGTGGCCAAAGTGCTGCACCTGTCTATTCACCTTCTCCCTCAACTCCATTCAGGGCCCCAAATAGTCCTTTCAGGTGAGGCACACTTCACTTGAGAATCTGCTGGGGTTTTCTATTTTGTCCATTGCTCCCAACGTGGCCTTCTCTGCATTGGTGAGGGGATCCATTTTGTCGAGCACTTACACTCCATCTGCCAAAAACAAATTTGCTGGTGGCCAAACATTTTAATTTCAATTCCCATTCCTGTTCTGAAATTTTGGTCCATGGCCTCATCTTGTGCTACGATATGGCCGCCCTCAGGGTGGAGAAGCAACACCTTATAATCTCTGGGTAGCCTCCAACCTGATGGCATAGATATCGATTTGTCTTTCCGGTAAAAATACTGGCCTCTTACCTCTTCTTCTCACCTGCCTATCACTTTCCCTTGGGTCCCTTCCTCTGTCCCTTTCTCCTATGGTCCACTCTCCTGTCCTCCAGCCCTTTATCTTTCCTACCCACCTGGCTTCACCTATCACCTTCTAGCTGTCTTCCTTACCCTCTCCCCACCTTTTTATTCTTTTGTTTTCTCCGTTTCTTTCTAGTTCTGAAGAAGGGTCTTGGCCCGAAACGTCTACTGTTTATTCATTTTTGTAGATACTGCCTGACCTGCTGAGTTCCTCCAGCATTTTGTGTGCATTGCTCAATGATAACAATCCAAGTTTGTCCAGCCTCTCCTTATCACTGCAATTCAGACAACATCCTGGTGCACCTCTCCAACACTCCACATCCTTCCCATAGCATGTTGACCAGACTGCACACAATACTCCAAGAGTGATGTAGCCGAAGTTTTATTAGAGCATTACCTCCCAATATTTACACCCACTGCCCTGATTGATAAAACTAAGCATGCTGTGCACCTTCTTTACCATCTTAACTGCTTATGTTGTCACTTTCAGGGAGTTTTGGATTTGCAACCATGTCCACATAATTGGCACCCTGACTACAATTGTGAACATTTACTTCCTCCATGATACCAACTAGAAAATGTTTTTGTCTGTATCTTTGTTTCCTGTCTGCCAACCAATTTATGATCCATGTCAGTACCCTACCCCCAATACCATGTGCTCTAATTTTGCTCACTAACCTGTGTGGGACCTTGTGAATGTGAATGCCTGAAAGAAAATGAATCTCATGGTAACATATGGCGACATATATATAGTGTTCTTCAATAATATATTGACTTCAAACTTTGAACAGGATATGGCTAGAAATACACACTTCAAAAAGGCACAGAAGTGTTTAGTTTATCTACTTCCACTCTACAATGATTCCTGTTTATCTTTTAGTTATCAGTTCTGGCAGAAAGAATGTTCAAAATGCTAAGCTATCTTTTCAGACCTGTTCTTCAATTTAAGCTAATTTGTTTTTGTTTCATATTTCAAACATCAATAGCTTCCCAATCCCTTTTTATTAATGAGGTAATTGTACTGGCTAATTTTCCATGTTTCCTGTCATTGAATTTTTCTGTATGAAAATGGTTGTTAACTCCAGATTTCAACCTTTTCTTCTTGGGGATGAAATGAATTGAAACGTTGCCACACATTCAGGGACACTGCCAGCATTGGCTTTTATTCAAGGATCTTTTCCTAATTTTTAAAAATTAATCTTTTCCTCAGCTTATCTAAGAAAAATAGAAACCGGCTGTCCTTTGCACAAAATGTTTCTTGTTTCTTTTACACAGTTATAGAATAACATTTTAGCTTATCAAGAAAAATAATATATGACACAGAGGCATGGCAAACTTATAGAACTTGTAGATGTGGATTTCCTTATTCACCCAAAAGCTTGCAGGTCTTTGAAACTGTGTTTTACAATTCTCACTTTTTTGTGGGCAATGCTGTTGTGGGTTTACACAGTCATCTTACTTTGCTGCCCGAGAAGCTGGAATTTCCCTTTTTGATCATCTATGATTCTATTCAATGTGGTGACATCTATACAAACCAAAATGGTGCAGTTCAGCAAATGTATACTTTGACATAGTACTCGTATTTGTGGATTTCTTCATGTACTACTTAGAAACAGTTTAATGTAATTTAGCAACTGCTAATCTGGTTGAGGATTGCAGTCAAAATGATCAAGACTGATGTGTTAAATATTGAAGCATTAAATCTTGTTTTAATCAGTGCTGGAATATGAACTATCTCTGGAGTTAGTGCAGAGCTCATTTCTAGATTCTATCTGTTCTATACGTTTCAGCTACAAAAGCTCCTGACTATGGATCCAACAAAGAGAATTACATCTGAACAGGCTCTTCAGGACCCCTACTTCTTAGAAGAACCTTTGCCAACTACAGAGTAGGTATATTTCTTAATCTTATGCAGAAATGAAATAAAGTTTTCTATTGAGCAAGGTGACTTCAATAAATTTAAAACTGTTATGCAAAGGTCATTTAGTTATTGCTAGACTATGCTTATTTAGTTTTAAGTATTGAAGATTATTGTAATTAATATCACTATAGCCAAGATGCAGCATAATACTGTAGAGTGCTGGAGATACCAGTTCAGTCATTAGTTTGGAATTGTACAGTATCAATTTAACCTGTGTCCATCTATATACTGCTAAAACTCTCATGCTCTGTTTGTCTGTTTGTGACCTCCAATTAGCGCAAACGATGCATTACAGCGGCACTTTTTTTGGCTAAATTGAATTAAAATGCGCTAACTTACAGAATGCAGGCAAAGTTCAGGGTTATATATTTGTATAAAATTGCTCATTTGCCAAAAATCAACAGGCTGGCTTTTACCCAAGACCTGATCGGCCGTTATGGAAATTGGGACGGGACAGCCCGATGCATGCACATGGCCAGCCTCAGCAGTGACACCTACCGGAGCAAAAGGGCAGGGCAGCTCTATTTCGAGGGGTCACATTCTGCTAATCACCATCAGCATGTGCAGGATTGGGACAGATCTAACTGCCACCCATCAATAAGCGATAATTAAATCTTATTGTAATGACGTACTCCGAGACACCCATAAAACCCTTTGCTGCAGTCAAAGGGCAGCGGTGACTGTATCACGTCCATTTAGGAGAGCGTCAGCCACATCATCAAGAATAATCAGCATCCTTTGGTGTTAGTGCTTCGTACCTTCCATCCAGCATTAGGGTAAAAAAAAATGGTCAGCCTAATTATGCCTTGTGGAAAGGGAAGGGGGACATTATGGTCAAGAGATGACGCCAAACGTCGTCGGGAAGCAGCAAGGAGAGGGAGAGAGCAAGAATTGGATGAGGCCAGGGCTGCACGACTCCAGGATCAAAGAGTCAGGACAAAAAAAGATGAGAGAAGAAGAGACAGAGGAGGAGAGGCATGCACGTCTCCAGGATCAGAGACAAACAACAAACAGCAGAAGAGATGAAGAGACGGGGAATGAAAGGGCTGCACATCTCCAGGATGACAACGAGAGGCACAAGGATGGCAGAGCAACACTCACAACACGCTGGAGGAACTCAGCAGGTTGGGCAGCATCCGTGGAAATGATCAGTGAACGATTCGGGCCGGAACCCTTCGTCAGGACTGAAGAGGGAGGCGGCAGAGGCCCTATAAAGAAGGTGGGGGGTGGGTGGGAAGGAGAAGGCGGGTAGGTTCCAGGTGAAAAACCAGTAAGGGGAAACATAAAGGGGTGGGGGAGGGGATAGAGGGGATAGGCAGGAAAGGTGAAGAAGGAATAAGGGAAAGCACAATGGGTAGTAGAAGGAGGCGGAACCATGAGGGAGGTGATAGGCAGCTGGGGGAGAGGGCAGAGTGAAACAGGGATGGGAGAAGGGAGAGGGAGGGAATTACTGGAATTTGGAGATTTCAATATTCATGCCCAGGGGCTGGAGACTACCTAGACGGTATATGAGGTGTTGCTCCTCCAACCTGAGGTTAGCCTCATGGCAGTAGAGAAGGCCATGTATGGACATATCTGAATGGGAATGTGAAGCGGAGCTGAAGTGGGTGGCTACTGGGAGATCCTGTCTGTTGTGGCGGATGGAGCGGAGGTGCTCGATGAAGCTGTCCCCCAATCTGCGTCGGGTTTCATTGATGTAGAGAAGGCCACATCAGAAGCACCGGATGCAATAGATGACCCCAACAGACTCACAAGTGAAGTGTTGCCTCACCTGGAAGGACTGTTTGGGGCCCTGAATGGTGGCAAGAGAGGAGGTGTAGGGATAGATGTAGCACTTAGGCTTACAGGGATAAGTGCCGGGTGGGAGATCCGTGGGGAGGGACGTGTGGACCAGGGAGTTGCAGAGGGAAGTGGAGAGGGGTGGAGAGGGAAAGATGTGCTTCGTGGTGGGGTCCTGTTGAAGGTGGTGGAAGTTGCGGAGGATAATGTGCTGGATCCAGGGGCTGGTGGGATGGTAGGCGAGGACAAGGGGAACTCTATCCCTGTTGTGGTGATAGGAGGATGGGGTGAGGACCGAAGTGTGGGAAATGGAGGAGATGCGGGTGAGGGCATCATTGATGACGGCAGAAGGGAAACCATGATCCTTAAAGAAAGAGGACATTTGAGATGTCCTGGATGGCAGATAAGCCAGAAATGATGCCATCAAAAGTGTCCTTCGTTAAACGAGGAGGAGCTATATTTGCTTTGCTAAGTGTCGTTCTTCTTTAATAAACTGAGGTTTCCTACTTCAGTTTCCAAAGCAAAGCGATACCAGTAACATTCAGGAAAATTTAATGTTCATTCTGGTCACATCAGACTGCACTACCCTTCTCTTAAAGGGTGCCCCAATGGGTCACCCCGTTGTCTAATTAATTACAATGCTAAGAAATTGCATCTTGCTGCTTGCTTTTCATTAATTAGTTGGCCACTGTTACCATGGCTATCTTCAGTTAAACCTAGTCTACACTGCTGAAAGCTCAAGTTAGATTGTGGTTGAACAAATGCTGGCAGACATTCTTGAAATAAATTGGACCACTTTAATTCTCCACCAGTGTCTAGTTTCCTGCACTGTTATAAAGAGACTCAACATAAAAAAGAGGAACAACCCTTCTGTCCAGGCATGATGCAACCTTCTGGACTCGGTGTTAAATTCAACAGTTTCAACCGACTTCCTCTCTCTATTTTCTGTCATAACTGATCAGTTGTATTCTAGTATTAACTCAGTTTGTCTCTCTCCATTACTCTTAGCATTCTTAACAACTTGGGATTTTGCATTCCTTTCTTTAGGTTTTCTCTCTCTTAACTGCCGTCATCTCACATCCTTTAAGTAGTTTTGTTTGTGCTATTTTTCTCTAACCGCATTCACAAACCTATCAATCACATTATTTCAACATTATTCCCACAATAATCCCAATTTATCCTATTAGAGATAGTCTGTTTGTCCTAATCATCCCTCCCTCTCTCTTTACAATTGAGGCTGTCTACAATCTCTAATTCCTGAGGAGACTGAGGTCCTTTAACATCTGCCGGACGATGCTGAGGATGTTCTGTGAGTCTGTGGTGGCCAGTGCTATCATATTTGCTGTTGTGTGCTGGGGCAGCAGGCTGAGGGTAGCAGACACCAACAGAATCAACAAACTCATTCGTAAGGCCAGTGATGTTGTGGGGATGGAACTGGATTCTCTCACGGTGGTGTCTGAAAAGAGGATGCTGTCTAAATTGCATGCCATCTTGGTCAATGTCTTCCATCCACTACATAATGTACTGGGTGGGCACAGGAGTACATTCAGCAAGAGACTCATTCCACTGAGATGCAGCACTGAGCGTCATAGGAAGTCATTCCTGCCTGTGGCCATCAAACTTAACAACTCCTCCCTTGGAGGGTCAGACACCCTGAGCCAATAGGCTGGTCCTGAACTTATTTCATAATTTACTTGGATAATTTACATATTACTATTTAACTATTTATGGTTCTATTACTACTTATTATTTATGGTGCAACTGTAACGAAAAGCAATTTCCCCTGGGATCAATAAAGTATGACTATGACTACTATGACTAAAACTAACTTGCTTTTCCTTTTTCCCAGTTCTCACAAAGTATCTTTGTCTTGAAATATTAATTCTGTTGTTCTTGCCACAGAATCAATTTTCTAATATATATACAGTACATTACTGATTTGGATGAAAATGTAAGTGGTCTAATTATTCAGTTTGCAGATGACAGGAAAATTGGTGGAGTTGTGGATAGTGAGGAAAGTTATCATAGTAATTAGATCACTTATACTGCCATCCAAGTCAGCAGGATATACTGTAAATCAGTTGGAAATTTAGGTGGTGGAATGGCAGATGAAGTTCAATCCAGATTAGTGTGAGATGGTATATTTGGGAGGTCAAATGCAAAGCGTAAATGGACATTAAGACGCAGGACCCTTAGGAACTTGATGTTGCAGGAACTTGGGACGCATGTCTATAGCTCCATGAAAGTGGCAGTACAGTTGGATTGGATGATAAGAAGCACATGGAATGCGTGACTTAGGTTAGACAATTGAATATATAAGTTGGGAAGTCATGCTGCAACTTTATAACCTTCGGTTAGGTCACATTTGGAGTATTATTTGCAGCTCTGGTCAGCATATTATAGG
The DNA here is from genome assembly GCF_963921235.1 of Mobula hypostoma. Classification (NCBI taxonomy): domain Eukaryota; kingdom Metazoa; phylum Chordata; class Chondrichthyes; order Myliobatiformes; family Myliobatidae; genus Mobula; species Mobula hypostoma. The sequence goes on from NC_086098.1 coordinate 138,261,792, forward strand.
AAAGATGTGGAGGCTTTAGAGTGGGTGCAAAAGAGATTTTTCAAGGATGTTGCCAGGATTAAAGAATATTGGCTATAAGGAGAGGCCAAACTTTCTCGAGAGTATTAGTGATTGAGGGAAGACCTGATAGAAGAATACAAAATTCTAAGCATCATACTTCAGGTAGATAGATGGTCAGTTTTTTCCACAGGATGGAATTGTCAAATACTAGAGGGAATAGGTTTGAGGTGAGAAGGGAAAAGTTTAAAGGAGATCTGCAAAGTTTTTTTCACAGAGTGGTGTTGGCCTGGAATGTGCTGCCAGGGGAGGTGGTCGAAGTAGATATGATAGCATTGTTTAAGAGGCATTTAGATAGGCACATGAACAGACAGCAAAAATAAGGTAGGGGCCATGTGCGAGCAAATTGGACTAGTGCAGACGTTGTGGGCCAATGTCCTGTTCCTGTGTGTACCATTGTATCATTCTGTTCTATATAGATGCTGCATGACCTGCTAAGTGTTTCCAACACTTTTTGTCAGATTTTGTTACTTTTTTATGTTTTTGAAAACTCTCTCCTGATAATATAAAATCTTGTTTATATGGAATTGATAATTTTCTTTGAGTGACATGCCATTGAACATTCTAGAGAGGATAGCTGAGTATTACAAATAATTCAGCATAAAGACTTCTGAACAATGAAACCATTTCAATTGCGTTTTTGTTCAAACTGAAATCTATTTTGTAGAAAAGATTTGCTGAGAAATCTTAGAGACCATTGGGATCAATCAAGGCTTATTTCCATTCAGGGTATGGATTCTGAGGTGACTAATGAGGGTAATGTGGAATTTTAGTTTCTTCCACAGATAGGTGAAGTCGTAGCCAACAGGGCAGTTACATGGGTAGTTTGTAAGGTTGTCCGCTTCTTTTTTTGCTTATGCAGTAACTTGAAATGTTCCTGATTTATGGCTCTGAGGTTCACATGCTTCTCCTCCACTCTGAATGGGGATGTTGTAATTCTTCAAGGAGGCTTTGAACATATCTTTGAATCTTTTCTACCTGTGATAATCTCTTTCTGTGATGGAGCTCAGAATTGAGTGTCTGCTTTGGGCCTCTGTTCTCAGACATGAGAATGATTTGGCTTAGCCTGTGTAGCCAACTTAGTATAACCAGGGCCTCGGTTACTTGAGATTTGGCCTGGGAGAGGACTCTGATGTTGATTTTCATGTCCTTCTAGTGAATATGGAGGATTTTGCAGAGACAGTATGGTGCTATTCTTCTAGTTCCTTGTCACTTGCCACAAGGGGTCTTCTCAGTGGTCAAATATTTTAATTCCAATTCCCATTCTATTTCAAAGTGTCGGTCTATGGCCTTCTCTTGTGCCGAAATGAGGCCACCTTCAGAGTGGAGGAGCAACACCTTATATTCCATCTGGGTAGCCTCCAACCTGATGGCATGAATATCGATTTCTCCTACTGATAGATGAATTTTCTCCCTTTTCTTCCTCTATTCCCCAATCTGACCTTTTACTTCTTCTCACCTGTCTATTACTTACCTCTGGATCCCCTCCTCCTTCCCTTTCTCCTATGATCCACTCTTTTGTCCTATCAGATTCCTTCTCCAACCCTTGACCTTTCCCATCCACCTGGCTTCACCTATCACCTTCCAGCTAGCCTCCTTCCCCTCCCACCATCTTTTTATTCTGACATCCTCCCCCCTTCCTTCTCAATCTTGAAGAAGAGTTTTGGCTTGAAACATCAACTATTTTTTTTATTTCCATGGATGCTGCCTAACCTGCTAAAATCCTCCAGCATTTTCTGTACGTTGCCTTGTCATGCCTTCTGTGTGTAAGTAGTTAAGCCTTAGAAGCAAATAGGAAGGCAGGACTCACTGCTGTTTGTAGACCATGAGCTTTATTCTAGGTGTGTAAAATATTGGCAAGGAAACTCCAGGTAAAATGCTCACTATGTAAAATGCTTGGAGCCAGAGTAGCCGAGCATTTGGTCCTACCACCTTGACTTTAGAAATAGAAAACGATGTGTAGTTCCTGCTCCAAAATCCAAAATCAGTCAATGTTAGAAATGATTATGTATTATGTTTAGCTATAATAATCTGGATTTCTGATTGAGTACTATTCACAGTCCAATTACATAGTCACTTGAGCTAGGTACATGGTGGAAGGATGGGGATACGTCTCTGGTAAAGGAGGTGTAAGGTGCTGCTTCCCTCCGCTAGCCTGCAGGTCACCTTTGGGCAATGTTTAGCATCTGTTTAGACCCCCGATCAGGGTCACAAAGCCATGGGAGCAGGGGGTGGATTGTTGTACAAGCAGCTGGTACATATCACGGGTCCTGGTTATGTGACCACTGACACCAGGCAGACAATCTCTGAAGAGTATCGATAAGGGCTGGGGTCACCCGTCTTGTATAGACACTGCCCAGAAGAAGGCAATGGGAAACCACTTCTATAGAAGAATTTGCCAAGAACAATCATGGTCATGAGGCCATGATCACCTAGGTCATACTGATGATGATGACATGGTAAAAGTAAGGGACTGGTGGAAACCTTATATCAGCACAGCCAACCTCAGAAGATAGAGGAAAAGAGTGGCAGGATAAATAAATGGTTTATAAACACTTTTAACTTTGTTCCTAAATATCAGTATGTAAAAATGTAAGAAATCCATTTTTGTTTATGCAGATGGTGTCATAAGGATACATGTACAATATGATTTGTGATTTCAGGATCAGTTTTATCATCACTGACAAATGCAGCAGTACAGTGTAAAACATAAAAAATTACTATAAGTTACAATTTAAAAAAAGTAAATATGCAAGAGGAATAGCGAAGTATTGTTCATGGAATTGAGGGATTTTTTGGTATAATTTCCAGTTGAATGGAAATTATATTAATTCATGAAATCAAAGAATGAAAAATAATGAAATAATGAAAATAGCTGCACACCCACCCTTGAAAATATCTCCAAATGAGCATATGAACTTGGAAGCTGATTCTATAACACTAGGCTGATGTCTGAGTATTTCACATTGTTTTCTATAAATACAGCTACTTTCCAAAGACTGTTTTATTCTTTTCCTTTGTTTTTAGTATGTTACTGCAAAACAGTTAGACAATGTAATGGAATCATATGGAGTTGTGATAAATTTGGCAAGTTTGAACTGCTACCTGGACATGTCTGGAAAATTACTTCACTGTTAGAAATAAACAGCTCAGCTATGGGAAAATTATTTTGGTAAAATCAGAAAATTGGCTCAAGCAAAGGGAAGTATATATCAGGATCAGAATCAGGTTTAATATCACGGACATATGTCATGAAATTTGATGCTATGCAGCAGCAGTATATTGCAATACATAATAATAAAAAAACTGCAAATTACAATAAGTATATATATTTAAAAAGTTAAATTAAATAAATAGTGCAAAAAGAGAGAAAAACAGTAGTGAGGTAGTGTTCATGGGGTTCAGTGTCCATTTAGAAATATGATGACAGAAAGGAAGAAACTGTTCCTGAATCATTGTGTGTGTACCTTCAGGCTTCTGTACCTCCTTCCTAATGGTAACAATGAGAAAAGAGCATATCCTGGCTGATGGGGTCCTTAATAATGGATGCTGAATTTCTGAGGCATTTCTCCTTAAAAATGTCTTGGATACTACGAAGTCCACAATCAGCTCTTTAGTCTTACTGACATTGAGTGCAAGGTTGTTACTGTGACACCACTCAAATAGATTGTATGCCTCGCTCCTGTACACCCTCTCGTCTCCATTTGATATTCTGCCAACAATGGTTGTATCATCAGCAAATTTATAGATGGCATTTGAGCTGTACCTCATCGTACAGTCATGAGAATAGAGATAGTAGAGCAGTGGGCTAAGCACACATCCCCGAGGTGCACCAGTGTTGATCGTCAGTGTCGAGATATTATTATCAATCCGCACGGATTGTGGTCTTCTGATTAGGAAATTGAGGATCCAATTGCAGAGGGAGGTACAGAGGCCCAGGTTCTGTAGCTTATCAATCAGGACTATAGGGATGATGGTAATAAACACTGAGCTATAGTCAATAAACAGCATACTGACGTAGGTGCTTGTATTGTTCAGGTGATCTAAGGTTAAGTGAAGAGCTATTGAGATTGTGTCTGCTATAGACCTATTGTGGCGATAGGAAAATTGCAGTAGCTCCAGGTCGTTGCTGAGACAGGAGTTAATTATAGACCAATCTCTCAAAGCATTTCATCACCGTAAATGTAGTGCTACTAGATGATAATCATTAAAGCAGCTCACACTACTCTTTCATGAAGTTGAACCCTCTCAAGGCAGCAGAGTCTAATGGAGTACCTGGGAAGGCTCTACAAACCTGTACCAACCAACTGGCAGGGCTACTCAAAGACATTTTAAATCTCTCATTGCTACAGTTGGAACTTCCCACCTGCTTCAGAAGGGCAACAATTATACCAGTGCCCAAGAGGAGTAGTGTGAGATGGATTAATGTCTAACATACCCCCTTCATCATTCCCCCATTTTCATTTCCCTCTCATCTTATCTCCTTACCTGCCCATCACCTGCCTCTAGTGCTCCTCCCCTTCCCTTTCTTCCATGGTTTTCTACCCTCTCCTATCAGATTCCCCCTTCTCCAGCCCTTTATTTCTTCCACCAATTTCTTCCCAGCTCTTTAGTTCACCCCTCCCCCTCTCTTGGTTTCACCTATCACCTACCATCTTGTACTTCTTCCCCTCCCCCCACCTTCTTGCTTTGACTTCTCATCTTCCTTTTTTTACCAGTCTTGATGAAGGGTCTCAGCCCAAAACGTCAGCTGTTTGCTCTTTTCCATAGATGATGCCTGGCCTGCGGATTTCCTCCAGTATTTTGTGTCAGTTGCTTGGATTTCCAGCGTCTGCAGATTTTCTTGTGAATTGATACCCAGATATCCAGCATGGGTTTCTCCAAGGCTATTCAGTTCCAGAGCTTATCACAATCTTAGTGCAGTTATGGACCAAAGCAGCAAATTTATGAAGTGAGGTGGTAGAGACTGCCCTTGCTTCAAGGTAGCACATGACCAAGTGTGGTATCAAAGAGCTCTGTTAAAAATGAAGTCAATGGACATTAAAGGGCAAATACTCTGCTAATTGAAATCTCTCCTCACACAAAGGAAGATGGTTATGGTTGTTGAAGGTCAATCATTCCAGTGCCATCTCATCACTACACAGTTTCCTCAGAGAAGGCCATTTTCTCCTCCTTCATCTATGATCTTTCTTCATCCTAAGGTCAGAGATGAGGATATTTGCTAATGACAGCACAACTGTCAATTCCATTCACAAGTCCTCAGCAAATGAAGTAGCCCTTGCCTAGACGGCAATCAGTCATGGGCTGATAAGTAGCAACTGACTTTTGTTGGGGACTGTGTGTGTCTGACTTACCTGCTGATACCCCAAAAGCTTTTCATCCATTTACAAGGGATAGGTCAGGAGTGGGATGGATTTACACCCTGTTAATTCCTTCTACCACTTGTGTACGGTAGCTGCAGTGTACCCTCAGTAGTTTCTCTCCTGGGCTATTCAGATATCACCAGCCAAACTTGCAACCTCTGCCACTGAGAAGGATAAGTGCAGGTAGATTCCTGGGAATACAATCCATTGTAGGTTTCTCTCCAAATCGTATATCATTCTGACATGGCAGTATATCTCTCATCTTTCATTATCATTGTGTTTAAATCCTGAAACTTCTTACCCAACAACTATGTGGAAGTACCTTTATTAGAAAGACTGCAGAAGGTATTTCACCATAATCTTCCCAAGTGTAATTAGCAATGGACGATGTATGCTGGTTTTACCAATGATACCCAGATCATGAAAACGAATTTTAAAAAGGAACAGATTTTGTAGTAAAAGACATTTGAACGGAATAAATATTTCACAAAAGGATGTTACTGTTTGTTTGGAATACTCTGCAATATTCAATCCACATTATTTTTGTGTTGATGTCTTTTATGTAATTAATTGCAATTTAGTTCAGCTGAATACTTTGCCAATTTCTGTCTATTTCTTCTTTTATTGTTTGTGCATGTGATCATTCTGTAATTGTTGATTGTTTGTGGCTGTTTACATTATTGCCTTGTGAATTGTTGCTTGCTATTGTGCTGTCTATTATGGTATTGTCTTGTGTTTTATCCTTGGCACCATATCACAATCAATTTTGGTTATATTTCACATACTGGCAATAAAGTGATTCTGATTCTGATTCTGAGAGACAATGTCTACATTTATTGTGATTGGGCATTTTGGCTAAATTATGATAATCCTGATAATTTGTAATGTTATTTAGTATAGGCTCTTTAAAATTATCTGATCGTGCTCATCTGTTATTTGAATTCAGGAGAAATAATGGGCACTGGTTTCCCTGGTATCTGTGAATGCCATTGTGTGCACAATAATCCTAAAATAACTGCTTTGTATTTTGCCAAGAGGCAGTTCAGGATGATGTCATAGCTGAAGGTGACCTTCAGAAATGTCTGCTCTGTCTGCACCAAGTAGTGCACTAGAATTCTCATTTGCAAACTATTAAATCACCAGAAACGATGCAATATTTGTTCATATTGTTACTGACCATGGTTTGACCTGGTGACTAATAGCATTGTGTGTTTGTGTGTGTGCGCATGCACACGTGCGAAGGTCATGGACACTCACTCCTGTCTTTATTTTAGAGATTGCCAAACAGCTGTGAAATCAGTAAACAAGCCCTGAACTTGTTCACCATCATCTTTGGTCAAGTTATTAAGCTAATGTTTAACTTATGTGATTTTGTAAGTAATTCCAATTTAAGTACATTTTTCCCACAATTTTTCATCTTCCTGTACAGAAAGAAACTTTTGCCAAAGGAATAGAAAGTGATGGAAATGAAGGCTAAAGAGAAGTAGTTATATTGTAAAAGTGCAATTTTGTCATATTTTTATATGCCATTTCCCTAAGTGCTTGGAAAGCTTATCCAGTGAATCACTCACAGACAAAAAGTGCCTTGTTTTGATCTCAGGCCTTTGCTCAGTAAGATCACTTGATGTTGCATTGGTTAAAGTTGAGAAATTCAGCATGTCCATGTTGCTGGAATGACATTGAATAAACAAATAATCAGGCTCTCTCCCTGATTATTGAGAAGCTTGTTAATATTTGCAGTAAAAACAAATAGAAAGAAACACACACTTGGAGTCAAACTCCAGTAAATAGCCACCATCTATCTATCTGCAGGGAAGAAGTAGAAGAAAAATCTGGTTTTGCAAAATAGCTGATATTTTAAATTATTAACCTGACTAATTATTCGTAAATAATTTAAGCCACAACTTGAATCTAATATCATTTGCAGATATCACATGAACTATCACTAATTTTACATGATATTACTAACATTGAACTAAGTTGTAATGACATTTTCTCAAGATGGTTCATGTGAAATAACATGGAGAAAGTAAGAACTGAAATCCTTTTTAGGTTTATTCCCATGTATCCTCAAAGGATGTTGAGAAATGCAATGATGGGGAACATCTTTCTTACCGTATAAATTATATGCTTGTTGGCTAGTTAGGTACACACCTCATTCTATTTTGTATTGAAAATCTGCAATAACTGCTCATAGTGGTAAATTGTTCAATAGACACATGACAATATTTGTCATTGAGTCACAGAACAATACAACACAGATACAGGCCTTTCAGCGCAACACGTCTATGTCACGGTGCCCACCCAGCTAGTCCTAGATTCCTATGTTCAGTCCCTATCCTTTCAAGCCCCACCCTTCCATGTACCTATCCAAATGCTTCTTAAGTGATACTATCATTCACGCTTCAACACTTCCTCTGGCTGCTCGTTCCATATATTCGGCGCCCTTTGTGTGAACAAGTTGCCCCTCTCACCCAAAACCTATGTACCCTAGTTTTAGACTCTCTGACTGTAGGGAAAAGACTGTTATAATTCACCCTACCTGTGGCTCACATAATTTTGTGCACTTCTATATAGTTGCCCCTTATTCTCTTATGTTCCAAGGAATAAAAACCTAACTTGGCCAACCTTTCCCTTAACTCAGGCCTTCTAGTACTGCCAACATCCTTGTAAATCTTCCCTGCATTGTTAAACACTATTTGTGCCACAAAAATATACTGTCATGTTTGTGTGCGTGTTTTTATTGTGAACACAATTTGTTTCTATGAGGTATAGTCTGAAAGCTCTATCAAGTTTTTTCCATTAATACTTGGAGTGCAAGTAATTTCCCAAGTCCAATGCATCTGCAACAAGTAGCCAGTACTGAATGAGCTCATGGCTCCAATTCCCCCATCTGATGACGAGGAATCATTTACTTGTCAATACTTCCTGCTGTTGGTCACCCAGCACCTAAGAGAGATAGGTTCTCATATTCATCCGTGTGCCATTCACTGTAACCCACAATCTGCATTACTCCACAGACTTGTGACACTGGTTCTCATTCAGAGGAAGACACGTATTTTCCTGTCCTTCAGTAACATCTATCTGTGATGTTCTGAATGTGAAAGGTGGCAATTATTACAGTAGTGTATGCATGGGTGTTGGGCGTGCAGTGGTTAGTACAAAACTATTATTGCTTGGGGAGCCAAAGTTTAGAGTTCAATTCTGGCGACCTCCGTAAGCAAATTTGTCCATTCGTTCCTCTGTGCGGGTAGGTTTCCTCCAGATGCTCCAGCTTTTCTCCCACAGTTCAAAGACATACCAGTTAGTTAATTAATTGGTCAATTGTCCCGTGATTAGTCTAGAGTTAAATTGGTGGGTTGCTGGGTGATGATGCAGCTTGAAGGGCTGGAAGGGCCTGTTCCGCATTGTATCTCGAAATAAATAGATAGATAGATTGATAGATAAGTAAGGTCTATGTAGCATACATATGCATGGGTATACATGATGAAGGTTCCTAGTCTCTGCCATCGCTGATTTAAAAAGCCTGAATCTTAGGATGTATTGCATCTTGAAGAACTGCAAACTGTAACACAAATCCTGGAAGACTCTTAGGGTATATCTTCTGCTTAGCCACTCCTTAAACACTTCCAGCATCTAATAGCTTCCTGGCCTTTTCCTACTACTGAAGGCCCAGCAAGACCACTACTAAAACAATAAAACTATAGCAAACACGTTTAAAGCTCATCCAGAGCTTGACAGCAAATTGTACTTGTAGTCTTTAGACCTGCAGAATAAGATGTAGTCAGCTCCAAATGATGCGTTGCAGTGTGTTCTGCTATCCATCAAGAATGATGACCTTATAAATAAATGGGGTGATAGACTGCACTCTGCCTCTCCGTGCAAGATCTGTGCTGAATGTGAATTACATTCCATTATTCAATTTCATGAGAAATCTGGATTACTGTCATGCACAACCACTCGACGTGCTCCACGGCTACGGGAGTTGACCATCAAATTCCCATTATGGATCATGATTTCATTTCATAATCAATTTATATACAGAATCAATTATAGAGCACCAAAGCGCACAAACTACAGAACTGAATTTCTAAGCCATATCCCTGACATATCACCTAGTTCAATGCTTACGTAAATAATTTTTTAATTGTGCTCCTCCATGATCTGTTAAACAATTGAAGTTATCCTTGAAGACGGGATGTAATCTGCTATTATTTTAAATGACAATCCTTGAATTCTCTGTTTTTGTAGAATAAAAAGTTTACCATGGTAATCATGGTTGGTATAAATCTGGTGGCTGTCCTCTGAATTCTTTCCATTCTGTGTCTAGATTTATCATTTTAGTATTCAAGTTGAATGCTCAAGGTCTTATATAAGGACACCACTTTTGTTTTGGCTTTCAGTGCCCTTACAATACAATATAGCATTGTTTTATTTTGTAACAGCCTCATAGTACTCGTCTGTATTGGAAAAATGTCAGCTGCATGGCATGAGATAATCCCATCGCATTTTCTTCCTGTACTTTGCCCATACCACATAACAGATAATTCCTCTCATTCCTGTATAATGCTTCCCTGTTACCAATGGCATTTCTTCCTCCAGGCCTTTCTTCCCTCACTCCATGTGTAAAGCAGCTGACCTCTATTTGAGGCCCTCCCCATTTGCACTAAAAATGTGATTAGACATTAACAGTAGATTAAACTATAGTCAAACAACAAGCGACTAATTTGGCTGACCAAGCATAGAATGGAGAAATAAGGAGCATATACAGGCAGATGGGATGAGTTTAATCTGGTGTATTTGTTGGCACAGACATAGTGGGCTGTTCCTGTGTTGTAATCTTCGATGTTCTTTGTTGTTTTGGACTAACATAAATTCAGACACTGTACACAATTAAACATTCAGAATAGTATTCTCTACCCTTTCTCTAATTAATATGACTATCTGAAAACCTATGAAGTTATGATTTTTGATCCCAAAATGCTCTCCCACTGAAGCATTGATCACCTAACTGGGCTCATTTCCAATACAAGATCTAGTATGGCTGCTTCCATGGTTGGATTATCTACATAATGTGTCAAGAAACCTTCCTAGATGTGCCTAAAAAATCCTGCCCCATTAAAGCCTCTGGCACTAAGGAAGTTCCCGTTAATATTGGAGAAACTAAAGTCACCCACTATAACTACCCCTTTACTTTTACATCTTCCCATAATCTGCTTGCATATCTATTTCTCTATATCACCGTGGCTATTGGGAGGCCCATTGTATGACCCTGTCATAGTGAATGTACCTTCCTCATTCCTGAGCTTTCCTCATTTTGCCGCACTAGGAGCCCTCCAGGATGTTCTCTCTTAAGTGTCACTGTTACATTCTTCCTAATCAGGACTGCACCTCCCCCCTAACTATTTTGCATCCTTCACTATCAAGTCTGAAAGATCTGAACCCTGGACTGCAGAGCTGTTATTTCTGTCAAGTTGAGTTATCAGTTCTGCCACTCACGCTCCTGTTAAACATTACTATGGTACCTGTTTCCACAAGTTACTGTGTGTTCCAGGCACTTACCACTCTTATAAAACAATATGTTTGTAAATTTCCTTTACATTTTCTCCTTGTCACCTTCAAACTTTGTCCTCCAGTTTTTGACATCACTATCCTGAAGAAAAGACTCTGAACTATTTACCTCATCTATGCCTCTCATAATTTTATCTACCACTATCAGATGGCCCTGCAACCACTGATATTTCAGAGAAAGCAATCTAGGTTTGTCCAACTACTCCTTTTAGTTTATACTCGACAAAATGGCAACATTTAGATTAGATTAGATTAGATTATGAGGACACGCAGTCCTGTTTTATTGTCATTTAGTAATGCATGCATTAAGAAATGATACAATATCCTCCGTGTGATATCACAGAAACGCAGGACAGACCAAGACTGAAAAACTTAACAAAAACCACATAATTATAACATATAGTTACAACAGTGCAACAGTACCATAACTTGATGAAGAACAGGCCATGGGCACAGTAAAAAAGTTCAAAGTCTCTCGAAAGTTCCACATCTCACGCAGACGGGAGAAGGAAGAAAACTCTCCCTGCCATGCCCGACCACGGTCCAAGTCTGAGTCGTCCGAAAACTTCGAGCTCCGATCAGCCCTCCGACACCAAGTACTGAGCACCATCTCTGCCAAACGTTTCGACCCCGGCCTCGGTTGCCAGCAGCAGGCAAAGCAGAGAATTTTGGGGCCTTCCCTCTGGAGATTCTCGATCACACAGAAGCAGCGGCAGCGAACTGGGCATTTCAGAAATTTCTCCAGATGTTCCTCTGTGCCTTCTCATATCTGTCTCCATCAAATCAGAATTGTGCATGGCATCCTACTTACAAATACGATATCATTTCACCGGAGAGCTGCGCGCGCTGCGTCGCGCTGCCATCTTCTCCTCCCGCCTCATAGTGAACCTCTTCTGCACACTCACATAAACCTCCACATCATTCCTGTGGTGTGGCAACCAGAGCTGCAAATAATAGTCCAAATGTTGCCTAAACAAAGTTCTATTCCGCTGCAACAGGACTTCTCGACTGTAACACTCAACACCTTAAATGAAGGCAAGTATGCAGTATGTCTTCTGTAGAATTTGATCCACTTGTCTGGCCACTTCCAGGAGCGATGGACTTACACCAGAGATCACTCTGTACATCAGTTCTCCTGCCGGTTACTGTATACTTTCTTTTAAGGTTTGACCTTCCAAAGTGTAACACCTCATATTAGTCTGGATTAAACTCTGCTCATCTACATGTGCATCCAGATAATTTATATTTATCATAAACAACTGAGGTCCCAGCACTGATCCTTGCAGAACACCACTGGTCACAGACCTCCAGGCGGAATAACACCCCTCCACCACTACCCTCTGTTTACTATGGGCAAGCTAATTTTGAATTCAGTCTACTATATTACTGTGGGTCAAATGTCTTCTGGATCAGCATAACAAAAAGGACCTTTTGAAATCTTTAAAGTCCAAAAACTTGAGTTAAGTTGGATTGATTACAGATAGTTGAATACATTTCAATTTTTGTCCAGTCTTTGGGCATGCTTTGTTTTGATAACACATTTGTATTTGAGTTCTAAAGTAGATGCATAAAATCAGAAAAGGTAATTTTGTGCCTCTCTTCCTTATTTACAGTTTTTATTGTAAATTTTAGTGTATTTGCAGGTTGTCAGATTCCATATCCAAAGCGAGAATTCCTAAACGAAGATGAACCAGAAGAAAAAGGTGATAAGGTAGGGGGAAAATAATTGGATGGAGTGCATAGCTTAATCCAGATCTAAACGTGGTATCAGTTTACTTGGTTTCCATTTCCACTACTTTCAAAGGTTTCAAAGGTACATTTAACGTCAGAGAAATGTATACAATATACATCCTGAAATTCTTTTTCTTTGCAACCATCCACAAAAATAGAAGAGTGCCCCAAAGAATGAATGACGGTTAAATGTTAGAACCCCAAAGCTCCCCCGCCCATGCATAAGGAGCAGCAAAGCAATGATCCCCCCTCCCCCACCAGCAAAAAAAAAGCACCGGCACCACCCCCCCCCCATTGAGCACCCAAGCATGCAGCAAAGCATCAATAAGGACACAGACTTGTAGTACCTCAAAGACTACTTGTTCACCCGAAAATTCGACATATCGCTGGTGCGCTCTCTCTCTCTCTCTCCCTAATAAGGGAAAAAGAGGTGTCCCCTATTCGCAGCGAGAGGGGAGACATAACAAACAACTCGCTGATTTACAATGTTAAAAGTCCGTTGCATTGCTTTTTCTGAGCTCTGAGCCCAAAGAACTCGGGTTTCTGGGCACACAGCCAGCAGCCAGCTCTCTACTTTCAATCTTCCATCTCCCATGACACACCGAATCCCTGCAGAGGCACCAACCTTCGATCAGCCCGTCTCCAGAGCCATGAGATCCCGCAACTCTGAAGGCAAGCTAATCTCCTAGGCCACATCTTTGGCATATCGAATAATGGCCAGTCGTGAAACCCCAAGAGGGGGCCCCATTCCCACCAAAAATTGAAGTCAGCATGTAACTTCAGGTCAGGGTCTTGAAAAGAACCCTGAAAGGGAAAAGTAGAGATATTAAAGATAGAAATAGAGCTGTTTCCGAAGATGTAAGCAAAGGAGTCACCTTTAAATTTATTTTTAAAAAGCAAAGTTTTGAAATATAAATTTCAATTGCAAATAATAGAATTAAGAAAATGTAACAAGTTGAACCTTTCTCGTTTAGAATTAAGTGATTCAGTATAAATCATTAATTGATTAAACTGAACATATCACACCATGTCCTGAGGAATATTGGCTCTCTGTTGTATGGATTGCTATTAGAGTAAAGAAAGGTATTATTTATCACATTTTAACTCCATTTATATATTTAATATTTTACAAACTATCAAAAACCTCTTCCTGGAATGTTCTGTAAAATTGCTTTGTCACATTACAGTTTGGAAGTATTAAGTATCATATCACTTCATTATACAAATTAGACCGCTGTGCATTATTCTTATACTGATTAATGTTTTAGCTCTTCACTGTGATCTGTTGTCATTTGGGAGCCACTTACTACCATTTAATACTGATAGATAAGAAGTTTAAAGTGTGAATACTGTTACTGTGAAGAGAAAATTGGAATATCTGGAAAAATGAAATAAAACAGAAAATGGTTAGAATGTGAAATAGAAGTTAATCTTTATGGCATAACTCCAACAAGTGACAAATATGTTTTTCCATCTGTCTAAGAACTATCCTTCAGGAAAAACTTTTGTTCACAGTCAACAAATTTTGATCTTTAAATAGATTTCAGCAATTTCTATTTGCTGAAACATAATGTCAAATTCAAAAATAAAGCTATTTGTTTTCCTTCTAAAGATTTGCTGTCATACCCTGACAGTTTATTTATTTATTGAGATACAGCACAGAATAGGCCCTTCCGGCTCTTCAAGCTGCGCCGCCCAGCATCCCCTGATTTAACCCAAGCCCAATCACAGGACAATTTACAATGACCAGATAACCTACCATCTGGTATGTCTTTGGACTGTGGGAGGAAACCCATACGGTCACAGGGAGAATGTACAAACTCCTTACAGTCAATGGCAGTATGGACAAACGACTTCATTAAGGCCTTATCACAGACAAGAGGTACCCTGGTGCATCCTCCTGAGCACCTGACCGCTACAAACACATCTGCCAAACAGATGGAAAACCCCATCCTTAAGGAAAAATGTTTCACAAGTGCAAGACTTCTGACTGAAGGTCATTCATTACTGCATTCCTCCAGATGTTTAGTGGGTGTCAAGTGAAAATTGTTCCTTTTGCGATTATGTCATACAGAATCCCAAACATTTACACTGAAGAATTTTGTTATGACATTAATATTTTATCTTTATTAATCCATATTTTTATTGAGTAAGCTGGATCTTTATATGTCTAAAATGTTAATAGAAAACTAGTGTTTCAATGAATGATGCAGAAACCATAACAAACACTATGTTGAGCAGGTGCTTAATAGTCTAACTTGAATGAGATAGAGTTACCGAGTCAGAGAGTTACCAAGCATGGAGAAAGGTCCTCGGCCCACTTCATACATCTTGACCTAGATTCCCATTCGCCTGCATTTAGTCTGTATCCCTCTAAACCTGTCCTATCCATCTACCTGTCCAATTGTCTTTTAAATATTGATATTGTACCTGGCTCAACCACTCCTTCTGGAAGTTTGTTTCATATACACATCACCCTCTGCATGAAGAAGTTTCCCCTCAGATCCATTTTAAACCTTTTCCCTCTCACCTTAAACCTATATACTCAAGGTATGTTACAGGTACAATGAAAAACTGTTTGCAGAGGCATCACAGGAGTATAGGTACAGACAACACACAGAATATAAATTATACATTATGTATAATTTATATATATTTTATGTATACAGTGGATTCCGGTTAATTGGGTCACATTAAGACTAGTACAATTTGGTCCAATTAAGCAACTGCTCCAATTAGCAGAGGTTTTATGAAAATAGTTAAAAAGGTACCATTTAAGTGAGTAAAAATATTATGTATTTAAATGAAATATAGAAAAAATTAGAATACTACCAATATAGTACAGGTCGACCTTCACTAATCTGGCACCATTGGAACTGAGGAGTGCCGGATTAGTGGAAATGCCGAATTACAGAAGGATCACATTAAGCAATAGCTAACTGCCTCATCATATCTTTAAAATATCATGTAAATCAGTACGTTAGATAATAATGAAACAGAAATATTAAATGAGTAGCAAGTGAAATTTTAATAAAGTAATATACTGTACAGGCACAGATAAAATAAAGGGTACAGGTAAATGTACAGCAATTAACTTATACAGAAAAGTGAGGTACTTCCACTTCTAAAGTAAGACGTTTAATATACCTTCAGGCAAAATTACATTTCTTGCAAGTGTGGGGTTGTCAGGATCATCAACATCTTCATCTTGAAAAATGAGTGAAGCATCAGGAACTGATGCTGAAACTGGCGCAGCAGTTTCTTCAAAAACTGTTGATGTTGGTGACAGCACATCTGGGTGAGCAGAAGTCGATGCCACTGGATTTTGAAGTGTTAGCTCCCCTGTTGCACTTTTTCTAGCAATTTTTTTTAACATATCTTCCAAGGTAAGCTCTTTCATATATTTTGGTCTCTCTCTGATTAGCTTATGCTGCAGCATATAAACACTCATTATTTCTTGCTCAGTTTTAAAACATCGATGTTCTAATCCTTTCAGCAATTCATCTGTCAACTTAATTAGCCTGTCAATAGAAAGTCTCTCTGCCATGATGCTGCTCGAACCGATGAAGCCAGCCTTCACTATAGTCACACTCATAATCTAGTCCTAGTTCTTCATGAAACACTTTTGCTTGTTCCTTCACCATATCTCCAGATAGTTCAACACCTTCACTTACACGAAGATTAAACCACGTTATCAGCACTTTATCTAGTTCCGAACTTCTTCCGTCTTTCATTGTTTTTCTTACACACATCTGTTTCTTTGAGTCACTATCAGCAAAAAAATGTAGCAGTGATTCTTCTGTTTCTTTATATCGTGCACTGTGAAAGAGCCAATGTTGTAGCACTTGCACAAGCTTTTCACCGATACACCACTGTCCAGTTTTTTCAAGAGTTCAACCTTATCTTTAATGGATAATGTGCGGTGTTTTTGCTTCACAGCATGAGGTGCATTTCCTTTACTCATTGGGGCCATAATTGGGACTAAAAAAGAGCCAATGATAATACTAAATACAGGAAAACAAGCAGGAATAGCCTGTCTGTGCTTACAAGAGCGTGCCAACACATGAACAGATCTAGCACAACCAAAACAATGTGCAGCAGATTGGTACGGTGGCCCGGGAAATTTGAAATTACAGTTGCGCGGAAAATTTGAAATCAGTGCCAGATTATCGAAGGAACAGGATTGCAGGTAGTCAGATTAGTGAAGGTCGACTGTACTATAAAACTGTATTAGTTCCTAATAATTATCGACAGAGGAATTCAACCAGTGCACTCTGCCATGCTCTTTTGATGACTGTAATTGAACAAAATCAGTGCAGACACCTAGTGTAGATAATGGACTGCCTTCATACAATGCTTTCAATGATTACATCCTCTAAATCTTCTTTTTGATTGTAACATTTAAGATGCTTGTCAATACCTTAAAATTCTTCATAGTTCCTAACTTGATGAAGTCATGGAATTGTTTCATTTTTACTCCAACTTATTTCTGACACCTCCAAGTGGGAATGCTTGCAACCACAGTGAGCAAAACAGTTCTGAATTTTCTTACTACATATTTCTCACCAATTGATAGCTGGTTTTTGAACGCAAATACTTGCTACTTGCAACTTGCAACGGATGCTATTTAAATAAATTTCACTCTAAACACAGTGTAGTGTCTAACAGCCACAGTAGTACATATGACTTATACAAGTTAAAAACTGTTCGGCAATAGTCTCCTGTCCCAATTAAGTGGCATAGTGTCTCAGATAAACAAAGGGAGTCCCAGCTATTTTCTTGATTAGCTTTTGCTCTTTAAGAGTTTTCCCAAATAAGTATCTTCCCCGATTAACTGATGACCCAATTAACCGGAATCAACAATTACAATATATACGTTAATGCAGAACAGTAAAGAGAGAGAGAAATAAAAAGATATTGCAGGAAAAAAAGACTTCTGTACAAAAAGACATAACCAAAGGTCCTTGACAGTGCAAGAGTACATAGTTTTCCTAGGTGAGGTATGATTGGGGTTCAGGAATCTGATGCTTTTAGGATAGTAGCTGTTCCTGAACCTACTGGAGAGGGACTTCAGGCCTCTGTATCCCCTGCCTGAACTTAGCAGCAAGAAGATGGCATGACACACATAGTGGGAATTCTTGAGGCGCTGCCTTCTGTAGATGTTATGAGGAGGGCTGTGTCCACGGCTCCACTCCTCTTGACATTCCTGTGTGTTGGAGTTGCCCAACTAGGCCATGATGCAACTAGTCTGGAAATACACCTCTATCAGAAGATTGAAGAAACTGAAACTCTTTCACAATATGACATTCCACGAGGAGCATGATTTCCCCTCATATAATTTATTATTTAACGTGAAGGAATATTTAAATGAATAATTAGAAGTTATGTTGATACATATGTAGATAATGTGGCTTCACATTACATAAAATCATGATATGGGCCAATTTCTAAGAATGCAACTACATCCCCCCCATAATGCAGGTGCACCTTTATTGCAAGAGGTCTTTTTTTTATCTACAGTGTATTAGCTAACATATCTGCCCTTTACACTACAAAATAATTAATACAGCCCTCTGTATTAAATGTTCCATATTATTATTGAAAGATATCTAAACAGTAGTATTATGATAACTGATGAAATTATGAAGAAAGCCCAGATGCCAGAAATGTGGAATCTGAACAAAAATGCTGGGAATGCAGCCAGTCATTGACCATCTATGGAAAAAGAAGCAAAGTTAACTTATCAGATTGTTGATCTGAATGTCAGTTTGCTAAGGTTAACACAGAGACTATTGACAAAAACTTTACACCTCTTATACAGTTAGCACATGGACATTAGGCAATAGTATTAAATGTACAGAAATATATACAGTACTAGCTTACTTGTCCTGTAGTAGTTTTACAACCTTCTAAGTGTGTTATTGATCTGGCATTTCATAATTTGAATTGTAGTGCCGGTCTGAGAGAAGTAGAATGTAATAAGTGGGGTGCTGGGTAATATTTCAGGAAGGCATTGATATTTTTCCATATAATAGACTGAGTTACAAGACTCATACATTTGTGATTGAAGTCAGGGTTAACCTGATTTGATGCAAGGTTTTTCCGCAAAGGGGTAGTTTGCTGACTTGAAGAAGTCAACCCCAAGGAAAAATCAGGAGCTGGAGTCCCTAAGGCATTTCTGTTTTGAGTTAAATGCTGACTGGCAACTCCTGCAACACCACTGGTACCAGACTGTATTGGTCTCTACCATCAGCTGTGTGGAGAGGGAAAGCCTGCGACATGGGTAGCAGCTTACTATCCGTATCGTACTGCCCTGGCTTACATACTGCCTTGCATAAACAGCTAAGATGCAACATCCATGGTTGACCCTGATCAATGTAGGGCCTACTGTAGGGAATCTCTGTATGTCCTTCCCGTGGAATGCGTGGGTTTTATCTAGATGCTCTGGTTTCCTCCACTGTCCAAAGACATTCTGGGTTGGTAAATTGTCCTGTGATTAGGTTAGGGCAGTGATTCCCAGTGGGAACGGTTAGGTGTCCTTAGGGGGTGTTAGGGGAAATAGGATCGTTGGGGACATTCATGATTCTTGGGAGAAGGGGTAAATGGCACCCTAACTTGAGGCATGAGACCTGACTGACCGTTAGTAGAGCAGGCACTTCCAAAAAAAGGGATGAGGCACTAGTATAGTATAGGCATCCGTTAGTCTCGTGAGGCCATGGATTTGGGCCTTGGAAGGTTTCCAGGGCACAGGTCTGGGCAAAGTTGTATGGAAGACCGGCAGTTGCCCATGCTGCAAGTCTCCCCTCCACTGATGTTGTCCAAGGGAAGGGCATTAGGACCCATACAGCTTGGCACCGGTGTCATTGCAGAGCAATGTGTGGTTAAGTGCTTTGCTCAAGGACACAACATGCTGCCTCAGCCAAGGCTCGAACTAGTGACCTTCAGATCACTAGACGAATGCCTTAACCACTTGGCCACACGCCAACGATGAGGCACTGGAACACAGGAAAAACCATAGCTCTGCTGGCAGTGAGCACTCAACATCATATGTCTGAAACTTGGTAATCTCATCTGACTTTAACAACCAAAACAGATATTATTTGGGTTGCATAAATTAGCAGCCAGGGTGTCCAACAATTCCCCTTGGCTCACAGCACAGAACGAGTTCATGCAACAGTTGGTAAGTCAAGTACACCCTCTCAACTTTCTCTACAAATCTATAGAAAACAGGTCATGCAATGATACAACACTGGCTGGAACCAAACGGTGAAGTAGAGCCAATCAGTGAACCTGCCGACCCCGAGGATTCTTCTTGAGGTGTTCAGAGCGACCTCAGCTTCATATGTGTGGTCAAGTTACTATCTTTGGGGTTTATGAGACCTTATGTGATTGATCATTCGTGCTAACTGGAATAGTATAAAGGTAGTTTACCGAACTCCAGCTCTACCCGACTAACATTCAGATCCCAATCTGAATTCTTGTCAACGTAATTTTCACTGTTATGATCATCTTCATCTTCGCCTCGCCGTTCCTTTGTGTGCTGCTACCATTACTCCATCGATGTCAACTCACTGCCATCAACATCCGATAGGCATTCTCAGTTTTAGCCCCATTAATGATGGATAAATATGTGCGGTGTGATCTCTATGAGTCTGAAGGCAGTGAAGCCTCGAATTCTAATCCTGCTAAGAAACAGAAACTACAGAAAGTACGTCAATACAATGTTACATACCTAAAAGCTAAAAATGACCTTGATAATAGTCTCATTGCTTCATATAACATTTCCAAAATGATAGGAAAGTATGGAAAATCTCATACAGTTGGTGAAAGATTAATAATGCCTGCTGTATCAGAAGTGCAACATTGTTCTCAAAACAGTACCAGTATTTTAAAATCAATTCCTCTGAGTAATAACTCTGTAGCTTGCCGTATTGACGAAGTGAGTGAAGACATTTGAGTATTAACTATACACAAAGCTACAAAAAAAAAAGATTTTGGGACACAACTGGATGAGTCAACTGTGCGTGACAATACTAATGGCATATGTATGATTTATCAAAAATGGAAAAGTTTATGGAGAGATTCTCTTTTGTAAACAGTTAAAAACAAATATCAACAGGGAATCAATCTGCGATGAGCTCAAAGTGTATATTGAGGATAATGTATTCTGATTAGGGACACAATTTCTTGTGTAACAGATGGAGCACCATATATGACAGGCTCCGTAGCTGGTTTAGTGGCACATATGAAAAAAGAAATTGCAAATCTGTTTGCAATCCATTGTGTAATTCATCATCAACATCTTGGAGACAAAAACCTCAGCCAGTGACTTTTTTCAAGCATGACTCTTGTAATATCTGGTATCAACAAAATTAAAGCTCATCCATTAAATAGCAGGATAGTTTGCCATTTATGCCTAGATAACAATGAAGAGTTTGAGTGCTTGCTTCTTCATACCGAAGTGTGTTGGCTGTCAAAAGGCTGCTGCTTAAAATGTTTCTTTGACCTTTTTGATACTGTGGTTGAATTTTTGCTCAAAGTTGACAAGAGCTTGGGAAACAAGATTGAACTTCTACATGGAGATGTGGCATACCCAGCCGATCTGTATGACAAAATGAAGAATCTAAATATGAAACTGCAGCGTGGGAATTTCAATTTAATCCAGGCAAAAAGTGCAATCAACACACACAAAATGCTGGAGGAACTCAGCAAGCCGGGCAGTATCTATGGAAAAAAGTACAGTTGACGTTTCGGGTTGAGACCCTTCATGTCCACTTTTATTGGAAAATTGGAAATGTATATAAACAAAACATTGGGAGAAGAATGTTCTCAGTCTCCCTGCGTGGAAAGTATGGCACTCTTTTTCACATATGATGATTTGCAAGAGTACTGCTTACACCTGCAGTCTCTGAAGAGGGATTTTTAGAATCGATTCAAGGATTTGAACGATCTGAAAATTCCATGCTGGGCAATTAATCCATTTCTTTGTAAGGTGGAAGAACAGGAAGAGAGATCTTGCAAGAAGAAATTTATCAAAATTCAGAATGATGAAGAAATAAAAATGCTTTTCAAAAATGTCAGCTTTTGTGTTATGTGGCTACACTCTCATATAAAGTTTCTTGGTCTTTGGAGAAGAGCCAAACTGCTCTTTATTGCAAATCCATCCTCCTTGTTGAAAGAGGCTTTAGTGCAGTGAACCCCACACTCACAAAAAATAGAGACGACGTTGACATTGTTACGCATGGGGACGAGGCTTTTGCTGTCAGAACTTGAACCAGATATTTCAATTGCTAAAAACCGTCAAGCTCGAGGATCACATTGACATTGAAGCTGCTGTACAGTGCACAGGTACAAAGACGAACAAAAATTTAAAGCAGAATAAATTCTCTCATGTTAGCATATGGTAGACATGTTTTTACACTATGGGGTGCTGGAAAGTATATTGTGCCTAAGAGGGGCACTGGCAAGTATGAAAGCGCTTTAGGAGAGTATTGGGCTAAAGAACATTAAGAAACACAGGGTTAGGGTTAATTGAGTTTGCTGGGTGCAGCATGTTCGGAAGGACCAGAAGGGCCTACTTGACGTTGTATTGCTTAATAAAGAAATAAAGAAACAAAGATACAAACATGGAAGCAAATAACACCCAAAGAAGTTCTGATAAAGAACTGAAAATTCCCTGCTTCTTGCGCAATCTGAAGACCCGAGTCTTATTTTGTACTTGATTTGAATCAGCAAGATTTCCTTAGTCTGGGTGAAGCCATTCGATTGAACTGTGGCCGGTTCAGGAATGGAGATTATTTGACAGGTATAGAAGTGTGAAGAAATTTTGGTATTTGTAACACATTTTGCACCCAAGTCACATCATTCTTTATAAGGATTTTTATTATGTGTCGTAACCATTATCTTTGGATGTAAAAGAAATGGAAAAACAAGAAAATAAGAAATATATTTAGTACGGTTAAGTTCTGACAGATTTAAAAAACTGCAGATCATTTCTCACAGGAAATGCAAGTCCTGTTACAGGAAGGGAAGAAACAGACCCTTCAGCCCAACATGTATATACAACCATTAAGTACCCATCAATACTAACCACATTTACTAGCCCTTGGTCCATTGCCTTCTGAGCCTTGATGATTCCAGTGCCGATAGAGATGCTTAATAAATGTTGTGAGAGTCTTTGCTCCCATCACCCACTCTGGCAATGTGTTCTAGATTCCAGCCACCCTCTGAGTGAAGAAGTGCTTCCTTAGAACACGGCTAAATCCCTTATTCCCTATCTTAAACTCTAGATAGCTCTGCTACAGAAAAAAAGTTTCCTACTACCCATCTCATCTTTGCACTCGCAATGCTGTATACCTGTATCATGTTCCACCTTCACCTCCCCAGCCTCTTCTGTTCTAGGGAAAACAGATCTAGCCTATCCAGTTTCTCTTAATAACTGTGGTGATTCAAACTGAACAGAGACTCAATGGACTGCAAATGCTGCAATCTACACCAAAATAAAGTGCTAGCGAAACTTTACTGGGCTGTGCAGTACCTGTGCAAGCAAAGCTATAGTCCAAGATTCAGGTAAGAACTTGCACCAGGACCAGAAACATTAAGCGTCCTTTTTCCTCCAGAGATGCTGCTCAACCCTCTGAGTTCCTTTTTATCATCCAGATATATCCTCTAAGTATTTACCTGCACTTTGTTAAAATGTTGTTGCTCAACCCTAGCTGATTATGAGCAAACTTATTTGTACTTGTTTCTAAACAATATTTGCACTTATAAACTGAAGATTATAGTCTATGGTCAGTGTTCTCACGTATATGAGGTTTACATTGTTTCATCAGAATTGTGAGGTGGTTACAATTGCCATTTAATCAATTGCTGTTTTTATTATGGTGGACAGCAGAATCCACAGCAAACTCAGCAACACCAGCAGACAACACAACAGAATCAGCAACAACAGCAGGCCACCCAGCAACAAAACAGCACGCAAACCAACGGGACAGCAGCTGGGGGAGGAGGTGGTGCAGGAGGAACTGGAGGAGGCTTGCAGCATAACCAGGACAGTGGTCTCAATCAGGGACCTCCAAACAAGAAGCCTCGTATAGGTACATCAGCCACAACTTCTGGTGGATCTGCCGTGACTGCTGATTACCAGGTACTTCCAGAATCAAATAATGCTCCTTTTCAGAGTGTAATAAAAACTATTCTCACAAAGTGTAAATATGGGCTGTTAGAAAATACACCATGGTGTTGTTTATTGCAAATAAGAACGTGAATTGTTCCCAATGTAGAAGCACAAACATTGAAGGGCACCAGGTAAAACCTCACCTTTATCTTGAGAAATACACACAAGAATACTGGACTACTCAGCAAGACAGTAGCATTTTTGGAGGAGAATAAACAGTTGATGTTTCGGGCTGAGGCTCTTCATCAGGACCAGAGAGAAAGAAGGCAGAAGCCAAAATAAGAAGGTGGTGGGGGTGGGGGAAAGAAAAAGAGAATAAGATGGCAGATGATAGAGTGAGACCAGGAAAGGGGGAAGGTGTTTGGATGTAGGAGAGGGGACAAAATGAGAAGCTGGGAGTGATAGTTGGAAGATTGATGGACTGAAAAAGGAAGAATCTAATAGGAGAGGAAAGTGGACCATGGAAGAAAGGGAAGGAGGAGGGGACCAGAGGGAGGTGATGGGCAGGTGAGGAAAATAGAAGGGATGAGAAGGTAGCCAGAACAGGGAATGGCAAAAAAGAAGGAAGGAGGGTGAGAAATTACCAGAAATTAGAGAAATTGGCATTCACGCCACCTAGATGGAGGCTACCCAGATGGAATGTGAGGCGTTTCTCCTCCGCCCTCCTACTTCTGCTGCTATATCTTATGGTCTATAGACCTGAGTTTGGCCTCATGGTAGTAGAGGAGGCTATTGAACATAAATTTGTTGTTGCATTTGATGTCGGGGATTGACGTAAATTGGTACAATTAGTTTAGAATTAGATTCCTGTGATAACTGACAACTTAACAGTACTGGGTGACCAAGTTCTTGCATATATTAATATCTATTTGTTTAAAATTAGAAACTTTGTACTTAATCTTGTTTATGAATTCCAGCACTGCTCTTTTCCTTTGTTAACAATATCAACTCTAGAACCTCTCTAGATATCTGTGTTGTCCCAAATCTTTTGATAACTGCACTTTCAGCAACCAAGATTATTAGTGTAAACCCTTCTGCCTCTTCAGATATTCTCATTTTTTAAAATGTTACCTAAACGTTACCCAAGCTATTGGTGGCTTGGTGTCAGGTTTGATAACATTCCTATGAAGCATGCTATCGTACATTAAGTGCAAGTTGTTGCTCTCCCAGAATTATAAGAAAGAAAATGAGAATCAGTTGCTGCTATGGAGAATATAAAGTTTGAAGAGTGCACCACTCTCTCTAAATTAACCAGTGTGCTGGTACTGTACCTTTGTTAAAGGTACAATACAATATCCAATTGTATTGAACTTGCAATTTATTTTTCCTTTGCAGCATGCTGGTACCCGCCTGAGTTACCAAAGCAATGTTCAGGGTTCTTCCCAGTCCCAGAACAACACTGGGTATGCTTCTTCAACTCAGCAGAGCTCTCAGTATTCACATCAGACCCACAGGTACTGATTAGCACTGCTGGCAGAAAGAACTTCAAAGGAACACCTTCAGCAATATTATGGTAAAAGGTTCCTGAAGGAAGAGTCCAATGAACTTGATGATGCACGTACATTTTCTTGTATTCAGTAGTATAAACTTGCATTATTCAGTGAAGATTATTAGAAAAAAATTATTAATGAAATAATGTTCTGACAGTCTGGAATTTTCAATTATCAACAACTGCACTGGGAAGCTACCGATCATGGTCATTTCGGTGAAGTTATGTGTAAATATCTTTTAAAAAGCAAGAAGATTAATTTGAACACAGCACTTGAGCTCCTTTACAAGAAGCAGGTAAAATGTGTTCACTTTGTATTTAAAACAGTTTTTTGATGCTTTCACAAGGCTTTCGTGTTGATTCTCCTAAACCTAAATGTAGGAATTCAACTTTTTAAGCTTATTGTGAAAAAAATATTTAAATACATATACACATCATGTTTAGGTACATTATTAATCTCTTAGCTCTTTAAGCACTATATGATTTTGTGTAGATAGTGGTTTTGATTTATTTTTTAAACCTGTACTTTTAATTAAAAGTATTTTTTCCATTTTGTTATATATTTTAGTATGTTCAGCAGAACAGTTTTCTTTGTTTGCCCTGCTTTGATGTTTAAATTTCAGTAACTCAGGTGTAAAAAGAGGTCTTAATAGCAGTAGCAGCAAGTGTGAAAAATAATTTTTCTGTTTTGTTATAGCAGTGTAGAGGCCAGCGTCCATATCAGGCCTCAGCTTTTCTCCAGGAAAGTTAGCTGCTTATTATATTGTGCTTTAATGGACCCCCATGTTTTGCAGAGCAAATTTCCAGCATTGAGCTTCATTCACTTGCCGTATGTGGATGTAGAGGGAAGTGTGTTTGATGTCAGCACTAATAGATTTATATCCCTGATCCAGGAGATAAAAATTGTGGAAACCACAAATCAGATGCACCAACCTAAGTGCCTGAAATGCCAGTATGTGTTTTCGTGAGCTAAGTCTGCACGACTGGAGCTCAGATTATAAAATGTAATAATGCATCTCTACATCTTCTAAACATTCATCCCAGTCTTCCTTATTTTCATAGCAATGTG
This sequence comes from Mobula hypostoma, assembly GCF_963921235.1. Classification (NCBI taxonomy): domain Eukaryota; kingdom Metazoa; phylum Chordata; class Chondrichthyes; order Myliobatiformes; family Myliobatidae; genus Mobula; species Mobula hypostoma. Next base: position 138,288,248 of record NC_086098.1, read on the forward strand.
CCCTATCATTTTGAGCCTCCAGCTAGCCAGTTTCTCAGGGAGCCTTCAATTTTTATTCAACTCTCTTTCTGCCAAACATATACTTCCACAGACTTTGTATAACATACAGCATGACGCTTTTACAGCTCAGGGCGTCAAAGTTTATTTCCGACGTCTTCTGTAAGGATTCTGTACATCCTCCCAAGTGGAATGTGTGAGTTTCTCTGGGTGCTGCGGTTTCCTCCCACAGTCGAAAGATATGCCGGTTAGTAGGTTGATTGGTCGTTGTAAATTGTCCCATGAATAGGCTAGGGTTAAATGGGGGGGTCGAAGGGCCGGATGGGCCTATTCCGTGTTGTTTCTCAATAAATAAAATAGATAAATACAGACTTTTATGGTTCTGCAGGAACTGTGGTTGACACTATTGTTAGCCATTTCTCACAGAAGTTACTTGTCTGATCTTGTTACAATTCTATAAACAAATTGACACTATTGGCAGAATAAAACACAACTTGAAACATTTAACATCTTTTTTATTAAAACATTATATTTATTTTAATCTTCCAGCCATTATGATTTTCAGCATTTGTTGTGTAAAATATTGACTTCTTAAAAACATCAACCTGCAGTATAATGCAATTTATCTGTCATGTCAAGGCATTTTAAAATACACCAATTCTAAAACTGCTCTCATTACACCATAAGACAGTACCTGCCTTCCATAGCTCTGCTCATATACTGAAGCTAACTATTTCCAAACTCTTTAAGCTTGGTATGTAACAAAATACCATTACTAATAAATGAACTGTCCTCATTATTTGTGAGGGATATGGGGACAAGTAACAAAAAAGCGCAGGTACCACCAAGGCCATTGACTGTGACACTAAAAGATATGCAGTCAGTCTCTCCATGGATATAGTAACCACAACAAAAGTTTAAGTTTGTGAAGACAAGCTAAATTATATAAATACTCTGGAATCTGACTGCTGCTATAAAAACACTCACGTTCTGGTCCCATTGTTCCCAATCACTCCCCTGACTTTGGCTACACACTGACTATAATATTTCACATATAGTCCAAAAGCACAACAGTGCTGGAAATATTCAACAGGTGGAAATGCATTTGTGGAAAAAGAAACAGAATTAATGATAAAGATGGAAGTTTTTTTAAATGAAAGAGAAAATTGATAGCTCAAGTTGGCTCCTTGTTTGTAGGGTTGTTTGCCAAGCCTGGAGGTTAGATCACAAACATTTAATCACCAGTCAATCAGTGCGCATTTGAGTATTGTTTCTGCCAAGTACTTGTGTTTATATTGGTCTAGTTCACTGTTCTGACTGATTGACTGTTGTACTGGTCGCTAGTCTCTGCTGGGTCCAGGGATACAGGCCAGCAGAGATCACTCAGCTATCTGACTGGCCGGAATCCAGCGGAGACTAGCGACCAGCATGACAGCCAACCAATCAGAACAATGAATTGGACCAATATAAATGTGAGTACTTGGCAGAAACAACACTCAATTGCATTGTGATGATATCACTTTGATTGGTGACGTAACATTTGCAACCTAACCTCGGTGAACAACCCTACCAACATGGAAGATCTTTCATCAAAGTTAGGAAGGACAGAAAAGAAGCATGTTGTGGGGTGTGTGGGAGAGAGCATGAATCTGATGGGGGTAAAATGAGGGTGAACACAGGAATCGGCTATAAATAAAGTTATTTAGTCAATGAGTGACTGGGAGTAGTTAGTGAGTGAAACATAGATTAAAGAATAGTACTGTATGTGGGAGTTGGAAAGTGCAGAATATGAATTCAGGCTAAGCACATTCTCCCTTGTTAATATCACAGATGGATGACTGATACAGAGCGAGAAATCAAGTTATCTGAAGATCTGTAATTCAGTATTGAATCCAGAAAGCAGCAACATGCCAGGTAGAAGATGTGGTGGTACTCTTCAAGCTTCCACTGGTCGTCACCTTGTCAGTTCAGCAGTCCAGGAGGTCAGAGTGGGAGTGAGATGAGGAATTAAAGTAGCTGGTAACAGGAAGCACAGGGTTGCTCCCGTGGCCTGAACAGTCACCCAATCTCTGTTTGGTTTTGCCAATGTTAGAAAATACCGCGTTGTGGTTACTGAATGCAGTACACTAAATTGGAAGAAGTGCGAATGAATTGCTGCTTCTTTTCAGGAGATCTCTGAACGCTGGAAAGGAAAGAGGTGAATAGACAAGTGTTGATTACCTGAGGTTTTAAGAGAAAGTGCCATACAAAGGTGGCTGGTTGGTTGGAACAGAAGAGTTGACCAGGGAATCATAATAGGAACAGTGCCTGTGAAATGCTGAAAAGGGAGGACAGGGGAGGATATGTCAAATGGTGGAATCTGTTTGAAGATAGTGGAAACTGCAAAGAATGATCTGTTGAATATGGAGACTAGTGGGGTAGAAGTTGAGGACCTGAGGAAATTATCCCTTTTTCTGTCATAGACGAAACAGGTAAAGAGCAGAGGCTCAGGAACTGGATAATATTTCACTTCTTACAATCATGAGGTATGAAATAGCAAATAAGATTCAGCAAACACTACAGGAGAGGGCTTTGAAAAAATGTGCATAATTATCAACAATCAGGAAATACATAGTTACCTAGTCAGTGCACAGGTCTTTGAATAGTAACTCAGCATATAATGAGGACTTAGTATATAACTAAAGGTCTCAGGGAATTTCATAGATGTGTTATACTGGAGGAGAAACTGAGGCAAGTAATCAAAAGTTTGGTGAAAATAGTAGATTTTAAGGAGCTTCTTAAAGAAATAATGAGAAATGGAGGAGCAGAGGGATTTAGGCGGGAAATTCCAGAATCCAGGGTCTTAGTGAAGAAAAAGAAGAAAACCCTTAACTCCAAGTGTAGGCTTCGGGATGCTGTCATGACGGTGTTTTTTTAACAGGCTTCTTATTTTTACGAGGCCAAGTTGCTAGCTTGACGCTCAACCCAGCACAGACAGAAAGCATGCAAGGGAGCCTCCTGGATTTGAAGCCTTTGCTCCGAAGTCCGGCGCTGATGCCACTATGCCACCAGCCGGCCTAGGGGCTCAGTACAACAATCAAAATATATCAGTTCATTTCAGGAAGATTTAGAATCCAGAATTAGAGAAGCTCAAATATCACAGTGAACATTGTAAAACTGACTTTTACAGTAATGGAAGTGGGTAAAAGACATTTTGAAAGTAAGGTATGAATTTAAAAATCAAGCTATTGCTTAATTAGGAAGCAGCATATAAGGAATGAGACTGTGATCAGAGTTGTGGTAAGTCCCAACTGTACAGCGATTAGAACAAAGAAGTTCAGCCAAGACCTAGGCAAGCCTATGGATGGTGCGAGGGTTTCAGCAGCAGATAAGATTGTGATATTATAGCCATTATGGAGACATTGTTGAGGGATGAGACAGGAACAGCAGCTCAATGTTCTGAGTTGCCAGTGCTTTTCATGTAACAGGTGGAGATAAAAGAGGAGAAGGAGTCTCATTGTTGATGAGGGAGAATATCAAGGCATTAGTTGGAGAGGGTGTCGGGAACACAACATCCAGTGAGGTAATATGGGTAGAATTTGGAAATAAAAAAGGGGGATAACTTTGGATTATACTATAGGTCTCACCCCCCCCCCACACACACACACATAATAGTTAACAGGAATTAGTGGAGCATATATTGTATGTAGGAAAATCACAGGTGTGAGAATAATTGTATTAAGAGGTGCTTTTAACTTCCATAATACTAACTGGGATTGCCACAGTGTTAAGGGATTAGATGGGGCAGAATTTGTTAAGTGTTTTCTAAGGAGGTTTTCTGAAGATGTAGATAGCCACACTAGGGAAGGTGCTCATCAACCTCCGCTGAGGAAATGATGCCGGGTAGGTGGTTGCTTTGTCAATGGTAGAGCACTTTGGGACCAATGACAATAATTTTATTAGATTAAAGATGGTCATGGAAAAATACAGATCCTTAAGTTAAATCCTAAATTGAGAGAAGGCAAATTTTGATGACATTAGATGGGAACTCTGAAAAGTTCATTGGGTGAGGCTGTTTGCAGGTAAAAGGGATGTCCAGCAGATGGGAAGATTATAAATTTGAGATAGGAAGCGTTCAGGGCTAATATGTTCCCATTATAGCAAAGGGCAAAACTGGCAGAATTAGGGAACCTTGATTGATGAGGGATATTGACAGCCTGAGTGGGAGAAAGGAGGTAGATGTGATTAAACAAGTCCCTTGAGGAATACAAAGAATGCAGCAGCAGAGTTAAGAAAGGAATAAGATAGCCAGAAAGGGGCCATACAATATCTCTGGTAAATATGATAAAGGGAAATCCTAAAATAAACTGATTATAAGGATAGCTTGGGAAAGAATAGGTCTCCTTAAGGATAAGTATGGTAATCTGTGTGTGGGGCCACAGAAAATAGTCAAGGTTTTAATTGAAAACTTCTCTGTTTTGATATACCATACAGAAGGACATGGAACATAATGAATTGGGGGAGGGAACAATAATATCCTGAAGCATAAAATCGTTACAAAGGAGAAGGTTTGGGAGGTTTTGAAATGCATAAAGATGTAAAAATCCCCAGGATATAAACAGGTGTGTTTTAGGATGTTATGGGAAACAAGGAATAAGATTGTTGGGACCTTGACAGAGATTTTTGTACCTTTGATAGCCACCAGTAAGGTACTGGGATACAGGAGGATTGCTAATTTGTGATTTTATTTAAGTAGGGAAGAGGGGATACAGCAGGAACTATAGGTCAGAGATCCTTACCTTGATGGTGGGAAAGTTATTGGAAGGAATTCTGAGAGACAAGGTATATTTGCATTTGTAAACATAAGAACTGATTTATGCATAGCTTTGTGCAGGAAAAATGATATTCAATTGGGATTTTTGAAAAGTTAACCAAGAGGATTGATGAGGGCTGAAGAATAGACATTATCTAATTCTAGATGGACTTTAGCAAAGCCTTAGAAAAGATCCTGCCTGGTAGACTTGTCCAGAATGTTGGAATGTTGGAATATTGGAATTAGGATGAGCTAGTCAAACGAATACAAAGTTGGTTTGGTGGTAGGGGGCAGAAGGTGGTTGTCAAGAGCTGTTTTTAAGATTGGATACCTATAATCAGTAGTGGCCAGAGGGATCGGTGATGGGTCCTCTGTTGTTCATCATGTATATCTTAATGATTTGGATGAGAATATAGGCAGCATGATTAATAAGTCCGCACATGAAACTAATATTGGTGATGTGGTGGACATTGAGTTACATGCAGATCAACTAGCAAAGACCATTAAGACTTAGGAGCAGAAATAGGCCATTTGGCCCATCAAGTATGCTCCACCATTCCATCATGGCTAATTAATTATCCCTTTCAATTCTATACTTCCACCTTCTACTCGTGCCCTTCCTTCCTAATCAAGAACCTATCAACCTCGGCTTTAAATATACCCAATGACTTGGCCCCTGCTGCCATTCGGAGTAATGAATTCTGCAGATTCTCCACCCTTTAGGTAAAGAAATTCCTTGTATTCTCTGTTCTAAAGGTATGTCCCTCTATTCTGAGGCTATGCCCTCTGGTCCTATACTGAACCACAATAGGAAATATCCTCACCTCATCCATTCTATCTAGGCCTTTCAATATCCGATAGGTTTTAATGAGATCCCTTCTCATTGAGTACAGGCCCAGAGCCATCAAACACTCCATATACGTTAATCCTTTAATTCCCAGGATCATTCTGTGAACTTTCTCTGGACCCTCTTGAATGCAAGCTCATCCTTGGGGTGCAAAATTGCTCTCGGTATTCTAAGTGCAATCTGATCAATGCCTTATAAAGCCTCAGCGTTACATCCTTGCCTTTATATTCTATTTCTTTCAAAATGAATGCTGTCATTGCATTTGCCTTCTTTATACTGACTCAACCTGTAAGTTAAACTTTTGGGAATCTTACACAAGGACTTGCAAGTCCCCTTGCACCTCTGAGTTCTGAATTTTCTACCCCTTTAGAAAATAGTCTACACCTTTATTCCTACAACTTCTTTGCCTATTCTCCCAATCTGCCCAAATCCTTCTTTAAACTCCTGCTTCCTCAACACTACCTGTCCTTCCACCTATCCTCGGGCAAAAAGTGAGTAAAGGAGTGCAATATTACAGTTTAAAATTTAGGATAGGCTGCATGTGGATTATTGTATGCGGTTCTGGCCGGCATAATGTGAGTTAGCTAAGGTGGTACTGAGAAGATTCTCAAGAAGGTTGTCTGAATTGGAGGTCTTAAGCTATAAAGAGAGGTTGGATAGATTAGGTCTATTTTCCCTTGAGCAAAGGAGGCTTGAAAGGTGCCAGATACAGAATAGAGAGCCAGATTCTTTTTCTTGTGGTACAGATATCCAAAATTATAGGGATATAGGGAAGTTTAAAGGGGATCTCAGGGGCAGTTTTTTCCCCACAGAGTAATTGGTAGCTGGATGAGCTGCCAGAGGAAGTGGTGGAGGCAGAAACAGTAACAACATGTTTCAACAACAGTAACAACAACCAGAACAGTTACTTGAATTAACAGGTCAGAGAAGGATGTGGAATTAATGCAGGCACTTGGGATTAATAGAGACAGGAATGATGGTTAGCATAGACAAAAGGCTTATTTGTGTGCTCTACAGCTCTATGAGGCAATGAACTGAGCCAGCGCAGAGTTGGCAGCGTTATGGTGGTGGAAACAGGCAAACTGAGTGAAGGCACGGGCATATGATTAAAGTTCATTCCAGAGTTAAAATAGACCAAGGCTGCAAGGAGTCTGGTTCATTTTCAGATAGTTGTCAAGAGTTGTGGAAGTTAAAAGCAAGGGAGTCTAATGGGGCTAAAACATAGGTCCTTCCTGTAATTAGCTGGAGAAAATCTCTGCTTTTCAGTAATGGATTCTGTGAATAAGTCTGACACTTCAGAGATAGCAATGTTTTCAAGATTTGATTGTATTCAGCTTACATGTAAAATTTGTTTTGACTTTCTAAAGCAAGATGTTACCAAGAGATGTACAAATAGATAAAAACTCTGTGAAAGCCAAGAGCAAGAAATATAGTGTAGGTCTGTGAAGAGAAGCCATTGCTGGTGAGATTCTGGCTATGACTGGATAGATAAAAATAAACCTAGTAAGTGTGGTCCCAGCTGGAAATGGAGAATAGTATAAACATGCAAGTAAAGGCTTGAGAAAGAAAGGAAAAGAGGAGTGAGAGATTACCTTGTCGCATCACATAGGACTTTCTTATGGTGGTTTTAACTAGAAATGCCTTGGTGCTGTGGCAGGGTGCAAACCAGACTGGACACTTACAGATCTCCATAAAATCCACACAATTGACTTTTTTTCCATTAGGTGTCCGCTTATGAAACTACATATAAGTATAAATTAATTTAACACAGCCAGAATTACATTTACCTAACTCTAAAAATAAAGAGAGATGATAGGTTGAAGTAGTTATAGAAATGTATCCTTGTGTTAGCTAGTGTGGAATGGTGTCTTAATAAGAAATGGATTAAAGTATTCATTGTCAGTAACCTGCATTAATTTTAATAGCCATACTTTTTACTAAGTAAAATCTTCCTTTCACTCCATTGGTGATAATATTGACTTGAAGTCTGCATTGTGCATTTCTTAGAATTATTACAGCACATTCATCAGACCTCGTTATTTCAGCCACTAACACCGTTACTAAGTTCATGTTAGCAAAATATAATGGAAATTAATTAGTACTCCAAAATAGTTAACAAATAAGGATTTTTGTTTCTTGCCCTGTTGATTTATTAGTATTTATGAAATGTCATGAGGTTGTAAGTGATATTAACTGATTCTCTTTTGCCAAATTCTGGTGTGCCAATGCCACCAGTTCCATTCTGAATGGCAGTCCAGAAATGCTGGAGCATAAGATGACTTACTAAATCAGTTTGGAACTTCAATATTAGTTCCTCTGCAAGATTAGAATTAGTTTTTCACAGATCCTTCTGACACAAAATGTGTGAACTTTTGCGAGAATTTGCATTGTTTAGCAAACTGTGTAACTAGTGAACTTCATCAATCTTATGGTAAGTTTAGAATAACATTTTGTGAAGAGATTTAATGATAGTGTAACACTATTACATTGCCAGTGACACGTGTTCAGTTCCCACTGCTGCCTGTGAGGTGTTTTACGTTCTCCCCATGACAGCATGAGTTTCCTCCTTCCATATTCCAAACACATAGGGGCATAACTGTGCAGTGCAGGCTCATTGGGCTGGAAGGGCCTGTTATCATTCTGTATCTCTAAATAACATAAAATAATGATATTATTCAATGTGCTGTACAATTTAAGTGGCCCTTTGAATCATCTGATGTGTCTTAACAATTAGATAATCACATTTCAGATAATAACAACTTTAACTTTATACTTCTCAGGATATCCAAAAGCATATGCAAATTATTATAGTATATTAGATGAGGAATATGGAAAATCTTCATTCATGTGTTGTCTAACTGGGCACTGATATAGAAATAATTGATAATAAAATGCGGAAGTTAGTTTGACATATGAAATTGCTTTGCAATGTCATTTATTTCATATAGGCTCCAGTAAAATCCCAAAATTAACATTACTGCAAATCTAAATAATCTAACATTTTGTAAGCTATCGTTCATGTAGGTTGCATTGAAAATTTACCTTTAGCTTATTCATTTTTTGGGATCTGGGTGTTGTTGCCATTGTCAGTATTTTATTGCTCATTATTCATTGCCCTTGAATATTGATGATCATTGTAGTAACCAGCAATTATTGTTGAACTTGTTACCATAGAGAGATCTCCAGACTGGGGAAAGCTGTGCAGGCAAATAGAGGGTGAGACACAGCTTCCATCATAAATGGCAGGAAATAGCATCCAAACCCTTCAACATATGGAGCAGCTGCTGCTGGTCCCTGAAGTACCAATATGGAATGACCCTGGGCCCCACACAGTAAGTGGCCACATCACTCACTCCAACATGACCAACACTAGTTCTCCTAGGCAGAGTTTCCAAGCTCACTTATAGGATGATTCATTGCAGATTGCAGCAGGCAGGAACAGCCAAGAGCAGGGCATCTCACCAGGTTCACGGAATCCAGGTTTCAGCATTGCAGCACACAGTAGCAGCAAGGGTAGGGATTCACGCCAAGTTCCTGAAACAGATTCCAAGCATAGCAGTGGAGAGGGGGGATTCACAACAGGCTCCCAGCACACATATTCCCGACAAAGTAATGGAGAAAACAGGGATGCATCTGGGCTCCTGGTGTCTTTACAGAGTACAAGAGATGCACTGTGTGTTTGTATTGGAGAACCAAGAGCAGCAGAGCAGAACAGTGCTCTGCAGGTGAATAATGCATGGTGTCCAAATTGGACTGAATCCATCATAATAGGGCATATATATCTCTAGAGTATTGACTATAATTACAATTAATTTACATTGGTGCAAATTTCAGACTCATGATTATTTAAATTGTTTATAGTAAGTTGTTTAATTATTAAAACTGAACAAATACTGAACTACTAGTTTGCTTTTTGGGGTAAATACATTTTTAACAACTGAAGCTGGATGTTATCAGAAATGGCCCACTCCAAATAGTACAGGTTGACCGGAGTGACAAACACATGATGTTTTTTCCTTCTTCAGCAATTTGCATCCAGAGTTTTGGAAGTAGTACCACTAGCACCAAGATTGGATTAGCATATTAGCTATAGCGTAATGAGGTCATTCAGCTTCCTGTGCCTGCTTTGCCACTCACTAAGACTATTGCTGGTGTTTTACCTCAGCGTTACTTTCCTGCACTAACACTAATCCATAATACCTAAGAATCTGGAGCTGGTGAATCTGTTATTATTGGTAGAAGCAACACAAGAACCAGAAACACTGTCCTACCCCAGTTGCTAGGAGAGTCTGAAATTTGCACCAAAATAGAGCTAAGGAAGGTTCCTTCTAGGTGAATTTTAACAACATTCGTAGCTTTATTGGATACGGAAGACAGATACAACTTTATTTCTATTCCAGGGATGTTATCTCCAAAAGCATGATCCCTTTAATGAATCAGAACATATCTAAGTGATTTACAAGAGCTATATCAAGCCAGGATTGAGATAATAAGAAATGGATATTGTTACAGGCAACCAAATGCTTGGTTGAGGAGGCAGGATTAAAGGAACATGCTAAAAGAGAAAAGGACGGTAGAGAAGCGCAGGGAAGGAATTCTGGAACCTTGCTGGCTGAAGCTACTGATGATGGAACCATTACATTTAACAATAGTCAAAAGGGATTACCAATATGGAGAAGATTGTGGAGATCAGTTGAGAGAAAGTTACATAGAAATTTGAAGATAAGAATGAGAATTTCAAAAGCAAGGCTCTCAGAAGCACAAGATGATGGGAGAGTGGGACTTGGAGCACAAATGATAGAAATGAGACATTACCAAGGAGAGAATCTTATCTTACTTTAGGGTAAAATATCTGCCAAGATTGTGAACATTCCAGTTTGATTTCAGACGGTTGTCAGGGAGGGGAATGAAGGTAAAGACCTGGAACAATCTGTGACAGGAACTGAAGAATATAGCAGGGTTGAATGTTCTATTTCTGTATTTCTTGTGTCATAAACCACATGAGGAACATTAGTCAAATCTTAAGTCATTCTGTTTAAGCCGACTTTATAGGAATTGAAGGTAAGCCAAATTGTGCTTCTTCAAAGCGAGTTATATACTATAAACCAGTCAATTCCACCAGGACCCAGGTGCCCAACAAAGTTAAATTAGATTTTGGATCCAGTATGGATATATCAGGGTAATTTTAAATGTTTCTTGATCACATTTCCCACCAAGTTAATCAATAAAATATATGAAATACCATCCAATACTAGTGTCAAAAGTGTTGACACTGCGATGCTGTAACATGTAGCAGATTTGATTACGCTATATTGGCTTAAGATGTTACGGCAGAGTTGTATGATCTGTGATTCAGCTGAAATCTTCAAGACTGAGATCAACAGATTTCTATTGAAATATGTAGTCATGGCCGGTGAATGGACAAGCTTCAGATCAACCAGGGATTAATGGAATAAAGGAACAGATTTAAATGATGTATAGTTCTGTTATATATGCAATGAAAGCACTTTGGATACAGAAGCAAAGTTTGCTCAAAAAGATACTGAACAGTGAAGTAAAATGTGGTGGTATGATGCAGAGCTCTTTAATACACGAAATAGCAAGTGGTGTTTCTTTTCAGTAGAATATCTCTCCAGTCCTGTATCCATATCTCAATTTTGCTTTACCTTGCATCCACACAATGTCAAATAACAATTGATTTTACAATCAATTTACTAACAGATCTGAGTGTAATTGTCTAACTGGTTTCTGTTATTAGGCCACTCACAAGAAGTTAGTATTGCTGAACATTCAAGCACTTTGCAGTCCTGACTGGAAAGAAAATATTATTTTGTTGTTTGTTCCTTATTTAAACCACTCAATACAATATTTGAAGTGTTATCATACCTTGTAGCATTCTCAGTTCCATATTTGCACTAGAATGGGAGTGCTCAGAGCACTAAATTGCAACAAACTTCTTATGAATGATGAAACTCTCTGCTAATGACTTTTTTATTTAAAGTTACAAGGAATAGCCTTTTGTATGACTCCTTCCACTCTTTTCCTCACAAGATTTGCATTCTAGACTCTGTTGGTGCTGTGCACAAGTACGAAAAAAACTAAGATTGCTCAGGGACTAATTGGGTCCTTAAACAAATCAACATTTGCACTGGTGTTAAAATAGCAGAAATATTCCCAGATTCCCATAACGTTTCCTTGAGTGAATGAACATAAGGTGCTGGGCACTGCTGATCATTCACACACAAAAAGAGGTTTCACTGTTTCTTAGTGATTGCATCATTGTGGTTTCAGATGTGTTTTAGAACAATGAACTGCATATTGTCTGTAATATCCTGTTCCCTTAATGTTTACAACATATAAATGCACCAGTGTGGTGCAAAATCATAGTGTAATGCTTTAAAAATAGTAATTGCAGCTCAGATTTCAGTTGTATATTAATGTACTTCCTAGATAATTTTCCACTAGGTTTTGAGAGTAGTGATGCTACATTAAATAGAACTATTCAGCGGATATGCCTGCCTATTCAAACTCAACCATCTATCAAACAACCCATTAGAGATTTAGCTGCACACTAAACAGATTTCCACAAGTCTTGTTTTCATCCTTTACCTCAGCAGTAGGGTATCTGTAAGTAACTGGATCAGTAAAGGCTTTCAGAAAGAAGGCTATGTTTAAATTTTACTTGTATTTGTAAAAAAAAGGTTTAAAAACATGTTAAATCTGTATCATTTTAAAATAGTAGTCTCCTTATTTAGGCAGCAGAGTAGAAACATCATCTGTAGATAAATTCCCTAAGGTATATTTTATAGATAGAACAAGCACTACTTATAAAGGCAAACATTCCTGAATGAATTGCCTGAGACAATTTTTAAAGTGTTAATTTGTTTGTAGATTATTAAAACTTTCTGTGTATATTCTACAATATTTATACTAATCTATATAATAAAGGAATTCACTGTAGGCTTAGTTTTACTTGAAGCACTTCAATATCTTATGGATAAATTATTCCAATATATTTAACTTTTTAACAGTTACTGTCTTCTTAGACTCTAAAGGAACAAGTGTCATATATTGGATTCACAGGAATGATCAATTTTATCACCATCAAATTTACCATTTAATTACAAGTTACTATTTGGAATCTGCACAATATTTGCAGTTTTCCTTTGGGAAGGTTACATTAATATCACATTTCCTTTTTATGTGTGAACTGATAGATATGAATAATCACTTCATTTCACTACTGTATAATGTATCAGATGTGTGGGCTTCTGAAGAAATGTTTCTGTAAGTTCATAGCTTTCAACAACATTTCCAAAATGCCAGTGGGCATCACTGGAATTATAAACCATAATTAATTGCTTTGACCACAAAAATGTACAAAAAAACTTTGGAGATTAAAAAAAGACTGTTATAATTAACTTGCAAATAATTTCTGTGAATTTATTTTATATTTTCAATTGTAATAAAAGCTTTGCTTGCTTCATTCTCTAAGTGTGGTAGTTATTGAATGTTGTGTTGTCAAAGTTAGATAACTGACCTTGCAAGTTACCACAATTTAGAAATCCTGCTTGTGGTCATAGAGTCATAGGAAACTACAGCACAGGAACAGGCCCTTTCGCCCATGTGGTCCATGCCAAGCCATTCAAACTAAACTAGTCCCATTAACATGCACCCAGACCATAGTGCTCCATACACCTATCATTCATGTACCTACCCAAATTTCTCTTAAATTTTGAAATTGAAATCATATTCACCAGTTATGCTGGCAGCTTGTTACACACTCTCACTACCCTTTGAGAGAAGAAGTTTCTCCTCATGCTCCCCTTAAACATTTCACCTTTCACCCTTAACCCATAACCTCAGTTGTAGTCTTACCCAACCCCAATGGAAAAAAAACCTGCTTGTATTTACCCTATCTGTACCCTTTATAATTTTGTATACCACTATCAAATCTCCCCTTAATCTTCTATGTTCCAGGAAATAAAAGTTCTAACCTATTCATTCTTCCCTTATAACTCTGGTCCTCCAGTCCCAGCAACATACTTGTAAATTTTTTCTGTACCCTTTCAATCTTCTTTACATCTTTTCTGCTGGTAGGTGACCAACACTGCACACAATACTTCAAATTAGGCCTCACCAATGTCTTGTACAACGTCAACATAACATCCCATCTCTTGTACTCATACGTTGCTTTATAAAGGCTAATGTGTCAAAAGCTCTCTTTACGGCTCTACCTGTGACACCACTTTAAATGAATTATGGACCTGTATTCCCAGAAACCTTAGCTTTACCACACTCCTCAGTACCCTCCCACTCACTGTGTAAGACCTACCTTGCATAACTGAAGATGTAAGTAGAAAGGTAATTCTGTATAACAAAGCAAGTACTCTTTTAGTCAGAGATATGTACAAATGTTTATAGTTTTAGACAGAGAAATACTACTAGAACATTTTCTCTGAAATGATAAATAGGAGAACGTCTAATAAATTGAACTACTATTTCCTGAGCTCTTCTAAACACGTTTAAGCTACTTCCTTCGCCACATTGAAACTACTTCATTAAAACTTTCAACAAGAAGAAAAGGTACCAGAGGATTGGAGGATAGCCAATGTTGTTCCACTGCTTAAGAAAGGCTCTAAACATAATCCAGAAAATTATAGGCCAGTAAGTCTGACGTCAGTTGTGGGAAAGTTATTGGAAAGTATTTTAAGGGACGGGATATTAATTATTTGGATCGACATGGACTGATTAAGGATTGGAGCTGGAGCTGGATGAACTTCGGATCATTCGGGAGGCAGAGGCAGAAATAGAGAGGAGTTACAGGGAGATAGTCACCCATAAGAGTCAGGAGACAAGTAGCTGGGTGACTGTCAGGAGAGGGAAGGAGAATACACAGCATGAGCAGAGTACTCCTGTGGCCATTCCCACCAATAGTAAGTACATCATTTTGGATACTGTTGATGGGGACAACCTACTAGGGACAAGTTGCAGTGGTTGCGTCTCTGGCTCTGAGGTGGGACCCTCAGCTCAGAAGGGAAGGAGGGAAAAGAGGAGAGCAGTAGTGATAGGGGATTCGATAGTTAGGGGGTCAGATCTGTGGAAGAGATCAAGAATCCCAGATGGCCTGTTGCCTCCCTGGTGCCAAGGTCCACAATATCTCAGTTCGAGTTCTCGGTATTCTCAAGAGGGAGGGTGAGCAGCCGGATGACGTGGTCCATGTAGGGACCTATGACGTGGGTAGGAAGAGTGATGAGGTCCTGAAAGGTGAGTTTAGGGAGTTAGGCGCCAAGTTAAAGGACAGGACCTCCAGAATAGCAATCTCAGGATTGCTACCAGTGCCACGTGCAGGCAGGTTTAGAAATAATAAGATAGCACAGCCCAACACGTGGCTGAAGACATGGTGCAGGAGGGAGGGCTTCAGATTTATAGATAATTGGACAGTTTTCCAGGGAAGGTGGGACCTGTTCTGGCGGGACGGTCTATATCTGAACTGGAGGGGGACAAATATTCTTGCAGGTAGGTTTGCTAGAGAGGCTCCGGTGGATTTAAACTAGATACGAGGGGGGAGGGGAACCAGCGTATAGGAACAAATGTAGGGAAGAAGGAAGAAAAGGAAAATAGTAAAGTTGTTTGCACCGTTAGTGATAAACAGAGAGTAAGAGGTGGAAAATTTCTTAAATGCATTTATTTTAATGCTAGGAACATTATAAGAAAGGTGGATGAACTTAAAGCATGGATTGATACCTGGAAGTATGATGTGGTAGCTATTAGTGAAACATGGTTACAGGAGAGGTATGATTGGCAACTAAATATTCCCGGATTTAATTGCTTCAGGTGTGATAGAATCAGAGGGACAAGAGAGGGAGGGGTTGCATTGCTTGTCAGAGAAAATATTACAGCCATGCTGTGGCAGGATAGACTAGAGGGCTCGTCTAGGGAGGCTATTTGGGTGGAATTGAGGAATGGGAAAGGTGTAGTAACTCTTATGGGGGTGTATTATAGACCACCAAATCGGGAGCGAGAAATGAAGGAGCAAATTTGTAAGGAGATAGCAGATACTTGTAGCAAGCGCAAGGTTGTGATTGTCGGAGATTTTAATTTTCAACACATAAACTGGGAAGCCCATACTGTAAAAGGGCTGGATGGTTTGGAGTTTGTAAAATGTGTGCAGGATAGTTTTTTGCAGCAATACATAGAGGTACCAACTAGAGAAGGGGCAGTGTTGGATCTCCTGTTAGGGAATGAGATAGGTCAGGTGATGGAGGTTTGTGTTGGGGAGCACTTCGGGTCCAGTGAACACAATGCTATTAGTTTCAATATAATTATGGAGAAGGATAGGTCTGGACCCAGGGTTGAGATTTTTGATTGGAGAAAGGCTAACTTTGAGGAGATGCGAAAGGATTTAGAAGGAGTGGATTTGTTTTATGGGAAGAATGTAATAGAGAAATAGAGGTCATTTAAAGGTGAAATTTTGAGAGTACAGAATCTTTATGTTCCTGTTAGGTTGAAAGGAAAGGTTAAAAGTTTGAGAGAGCCATGGTTTTCAAGGGATATTGGAAACTTGGTTTGGAAAAAAGCGAGCTATCTACAATAAATATAGGCAGCATGGAGTAAATGAGGTGCTCGAGGAATATAAAAAATGTAAAAAGAATCTTAAGAAAGAAATTAGAAAAGCTAAAAGAAGGTATGAGGTTGCTTTGGCAAGTAAGGTGAAAATAAATCCAAAGGGTTTCTACAGTTATATTAATAGCAAAAGGATAGTGAGGGATAAAATTGGTCCCTTAGAGAATCAGAGTGGACAGCTATGTGTGGAGCCAAAAGAGATGGGGGAGATTCTGAACAATTTCTTTTCTTCGGTATTCACTAAGCAAATGGATATTGAATTGTGTAAGATAAGGGAAACAGGTAGGGAAGTTATGGATACTATGATGATTAAAGAAGTGGAAGTACTGGAGCTTTTAAGGAATATAAAAGTGGATAAGTCTCCAGGTCCCGACAGGATATTCCCTAGGACCTTGAGGGAAGTTAGTGTGGAAATAGCAGGGGCCCTGACAGAAATATTTCAAATATCATTAGAAATGGGGATGGTGCTGGAGGATTGGCGTATTGCTTATGTTGTTCCATTGTTTAAAAAGGGTTCTAAGAGTAACCCTAGCAATTATCGGCCTGTGAGTTTGACATCAGTGGTGGGTAAATTGATGAAAAGTATTCTTAGAGATGGTATATACAGGGTCTAATTAGGAACAGTCAACATGAATTTGTGCGTGGAAAGTCATGTCTGACAAATCTTATTGAATTTTTTGAAGAGGTTACAACGAAAGCTGACAAGGGTAAAGCGGTTCATGTTGTCTATATGGACTTCAGTATGGCCTTTGACAAGGTCCCACATGGAAGGTTGGTTAGGAAGGTTCAATTGTTAGGTATTAATATTGAAGTAGTAAAATGGATTCAGCAGTGGCTGGATGGGAGACACCAGAGAGTGGTGGTGGATAACTGATTGTCAGATTGGAGGCGGGTGACTAATGGTGTGCCTCAGGGATCTGTACTGGGTCCAATGTTATTTGTCATATACGTTAACGATCTGGATGGGTGGTAAATTGGATGAGTAAGTATGCAGATGATACTAAGGTACAAACGTTTGTAGGTGGAGTTGTGAATAATGAAGTAGGTTTTCAAAGCTTGCAGAAAGATTTAGGCCAGTTAGAAGAGTGGGCTGAAAGATGGCAGATGGAGTTTAATGCTGATAAATGTGAGGTGCTACATTTTGGTAGGACTAATCAAAATAGGACATACATGGTAAATGGTAGGACATTGAAGAATGCAGTAGAACAGAGGGATCTAGGAATAATGTTGCATAGTTCCCTGAAGATGGAATCTCATGTGGATAGGGTGGTGAAGAAAGCTTTTGGTATGCTGGCCTTTAAAAATCAGAGCATTGAGTATAGGAGTTGAGATGTAATGTTGAAATTGTACAAGGCATTGGTGAGGCCAAATTTGGAGTATTTTGTACAGTTTTGGTCACTGAATTATAGGAAATACGTCAAGAAAATACAGGGAGTACAGAGAAGATTTACTAGAATGTTACCTGGGTTTCATCACCTAAGTTACAGAGAAAGGTTGAACAAGTTTGGTCTTTATTCTTTGGAACATAGAAGGTTGAGGGGGGACTTGATAGAGGTATTTAAAATTATGAGGGGGATAGATAGAGTTGACATGGATAGGCTTTTTCCATTGAGAGTGGGGGAGATTCAAACAAGAGGACATGAGTGGAGAGCTAAAGGGCAAAAGTTTAGTGGTAACATGAGGGGGAACTTCTTTACTCAGAGAGTGGTAGCTGTGTGGAATGAGCTTCCAACAGAAGTGGTTGAGGCAGGTTCTATGTTGTTTAAATTGGACAGCTATATGGACAGGAAAGGAATGGAGGGTTATGGGCTGAGTGCAGGTCAGTGGGACTAGGTGAGAGTAAGAGTTCAGCAAGGACTAGAAGGACCGAGATGGCCTGTTTCCGTGCTGTAATTGTTATATGGTTATATAGTCACCATGGCTTCGTACGTGGTAGTCATGTCTAACCAATCTTATAGAGTTTTTTTTGAGGAAGTTACCAGGAAAGTTGATGAAGGCAAGGCAGTGGATTTGTCTACATGGACTTTAGCAAGGCATTTGACAAAGTTCTGCATGGAAGGTTAGTCAAGAGGATTCAGTCGCTCAGCATTCAAATTGAGGTAGTAAATTGGCTTGGACATTGGCTTCTCAAGAGAAACCAAAGAGTGGTAGTAGATGGTTGCCTCTCTGACTGAAGGTCTGTGACTAGTGGTGTGGCACAGGGATTGGTGCTGGGTGTGTTGTTTGTCATCTATATCAACGATCTGGATGTTAATGTGGTTGACTGGATTAGCAAATTTGCGGAGGACACCAAGATTGGGGGTGTAGTGGACAGCAAGGAAGGCTATCATGGCTTGCAGAGGGATCTGCATTGGCTGTAAAATTGGGCTAAAAAAATGGCAGATGCAGACAAGTATGAGGTACCGCCGGGCTTAGTGGATAATCCACACGTGAAGGCCAGGAGCTGGACAAGGCGGAACTATTTGAGATGCATGCCATTGGGAGTATTTAACAGAAAGTGGGAGCTTGTCCCCATTACCACCCCTGGCTTAAGGAACCACCCTGTCTATAACCCTCATAATTTTGTATACCTCTATCAAATCTCCCCTCATTCTCCTACACTCCAGGGAATAAAGTCTGAATCTACTCAACCTATAAGTCAGTTCCCTGCAACATCCTTGCAAGTTTTCTGTGTACTCTTTCAAACTCATTGGTAACTTTCCTGTAGGTAGGTGACCAGAACGTCACACAATACTCCAAATTAGGCCTCAACAAAGTCTTATACAACTTCAACATAACATCCCAATTCCAGTGCTCGGTGCTTTGATTACTGAAGACCAAAGTGTCTGAAGCTCTCTTTATGACCCTATCTACCCGTGACACCACTTTCACAGAATTATGGATCTGTATTCCCAGATCCCTCTGCTCTACTGCACTCCTTGGGGCCTTTTCATTCACTATATAAATCTAGTTGGTCCTCCAAAAGTGCAACACTTCACACTTGTCTGCATTAAATTCTATCTGCCATTTTTCCAGCTGGAACAGATCCCACTGCAAGCTTTGATTGCATTCCTCGCTGTTCACTACACTATCTTGGTCTCATCTGCAAATTTGCTGGGAAAAGTGGGCAAGTATGGAATATTGCACTTTGGGAGGCCAAATGAAATGGAAAGCATACAGTTAGTGGTCATCATCATCATCATCATCAGGTGCCATGCCCAGTTTGAGCTTTGACTGTCATGGCCCCCCCACTCCTGTTTCGGGTCAAGTGGATCAATTCATTGGTATTCATTTACAATTCTCTGGCTGCTGTCTCCATCATCATTTGTCTTTGTCTTCCTCTTGCTTTCTTCCCTTCAATCTTTCCCATAATTACCGTGCATTCTAACTCCTCTTTCCTAATCACATGTCCAATGAAGTTACGTTGTCTTTTCATGATCTCATACATTATTTCTCTTTTTGTGCTTGCTCTGTTCATGACATCCTCGTTAGATACTTATTTCGTCCATGCATTCTTCATCAAAAACCACATCTCTGCTGTTTCAATAAAGTTAGTGGTAGATCTCTTAATTTTACTGAGGCACAAAGGGACCATGGGATCCAGGCCATAGTAAAATGAAGTGTCAAAAATGAGTGTTCTATGTGGTGACATATTTGTACTTTGATAATACATTTACTTTGAACCTTTAACTTTCATGATAAGATTTTATAGAAGGCAGATGGCATGCTTTCTTTTATTGGTGGGAGCGGTGAGAGTAACAGTAAGGAAATAAAACTCTAGTCTGACTGCACTTGGAATGTTGCCAGCAGTTCTGGTCGCCCCATTTTAGGAAGGATGTGGAGAGGGTGCAGAAGTGGTTTACATAGATGTTGCTTGGATTAGAGGGTATCGGCTATGAGGAAAGGTTAAACAAACTTGAATTGTTCTCCCTCGAGTGTCCCTAGAGTGGAGACCTGATAGAGGTTTTTAAAATTATGTGAGACACAGACACGGTAGACAGTCAGAATTATTTTTCTACAGTAGAAGTGTCAAACAGTAGAGAACATGCTTTTAAGGTGGGGGGTGAGAGTTTAAAGAGAGGGGTAAGTTTTTTTTATACAAAGTGGTAAATGCCTGGAATAGATTACCAGAGGTAATAGTGGAAACATGTAGTCTGGTGGAGTTTAAGAAGCTTTTAGATAGACACAGGAGGAGGACATTTAGTATCAATCCCGTCAAAATGGCCTGTCCAGTGCTGTATTGTTCTATGTCCTATAAAACAAAGTTGTCACCTGCCTTTCAGGTGGCCATTAAGCATTCTACACCACTATATTGAGCATGTGGGTTCTCCCAGGTGTGCAGCAGATTATCTAGGTATTCACCTCTGCTGAGTATGGGATCTTACTGTGCTCAAATTGGCTATCACATTTTCCTACGTCTCCTTTTAAAATCCTTTAAAACATCCCGAAGACCCACAAGGTACATCTATGTTTATGTTTTCCCTTTTTTAAGCATTGTTGATATTCATGTGCCTTCTCTCTTGCAACAAGGCAGCAAGATCTCTTATCAAAGTCACAACTAAAAGCTCTGTCACTCTTCATCACTGCTCCCTTTGAGCTGTGCAGACACGCAGTATCCGAAATTCTCCCACGCACAATGCCTTTGTTGACAGGAATGAAGAAAGACGAGAAAAGGTTTATGAAACATGAAGGATTTTCTTTGTTGCACTATATCTTATTGTACCCTTCAATTAATAAATAAAATCAAAAGTGTGTGAGTTTTCAATTTTCATTCTAAATATTCATTTCAGGTCATGTAAAAATTTCCCGCTCAGAGTAATGGTTGCTCCACACAACTGTAAAAAACGTTAGAGGGAACGTTGTTCCTCATTCACATCAATCCTTCTGCAGCTTTTAATACCATTGGCCTACCAATGCTGCCCAAGTCTATTGCCAGATTTTCTTCCTGTTTCAAGAGGCAGCACGATAACATAGCGGTTAGTATAACACTATTACAGCACCAGGACCCTCCCCGTGCTGGTTTCCTACAGGTGCTACGTAGAACATAGAAATCTACAGCACATTACAGGCCCTTCAGCCCACAATGTTGTGCCGACCGTGTAACCTACTCTAGAAACTGCCTAGAATTTCCCTAGCGCATAGCCCTCTATTTTTCTAAGCTCCATGTACCTATCTAAGAGCCTCTTAAAAGACTCTATTCTATCCACTTCTACAACCACTGCCGATGGCAGTGCATTCCATTGTGACGAGAATACACATAAAATTAAGATGTTTGCTGGCCTGGGCTAGCATCAGTGACATCAGCAAGTGGTCTGCCACCTGCCCTCAGGGGAAGGAGAGATAAGGAACAATGGAGCAGCGTCTGGAGATGTGTAATGAAGGGACGGGAGAGAGAGCTGTCTGGAGCGGCTCCCCCTTTGAACCCTGAACTGTTTGAAGTGGTGGACAGGCGATGCCCCAGCAGGGGGATAAAAAGGGACAGGTTCGCTAAGGCAGGAGACACAAGCCACCCGAGGTAACGAGACCCTGGAAGCGGTACGCCTCTCACGAGTCGGTGGAAAGTACCAGACAACGGCCAGGGTGGAAAGGTACGATCAGCGGGAACCCGGTGTGTGTCCGCCCTTGCCTGGGTGCTGGGTTCACTGCAGAGGATCGACTGCATCTGGAGGAGGGGTCACAGTCGGTGACCTCAGGTGACATCACCAAGGACCCGTCCAAAAGCTGCTTGTGAGCCATATCGCCGGTCTGTGAGTGAAGCCGTGTCTGAATGATCAGTTGTTCCTGTTCCCTCTCTCTCTCCCCCCACGTTGTCCATCGCCATGGCAACGATTACTGCGAACTGAACTACTAAACTGGACTGAACTTTGAGTCACTTTGAAATTTGGTCATTTACCCCGACAACGATAGAGCTTGATTGATGCTGTTATCTTAATTCTGTGCACATGTGTGGTTATCATTGCTGAACTGTTGCATTTATTATCCTTTCGATTACTGTGTTGCTTGTTTCTTTAATAAAAATTTCTTAGTTCTAGTAATCCAGACTCCAACTGAGTGATCCATTTCTGCTGGTTTGGCAACCCAGTTACGGGGTACGTAACACCATGCATCCCCCACTCTCTGTGTGAAAAACTTAGCCCTGATATCCCCTTGGTACCTATTTCCAAGCACCTTATAACTATGCCCCTTCATGTTAGCCACTTCAGTCCTGGGAAAAAGCCTCTGGATATCGACATGATCAATGCCCCTCATCATCTTATACACCTCCATCAGATCACCTCTCATCCTCCTCTACTCCAAGGAGAAAAGGCCGAGTTCACTCAACCTATTCTTATAAGGTAGGCCCTCCAATCCAGGCAATATCCTTGTAAATCTCCTCCGCACTGCGTCTATAGTATTCCACATCCTTCCTGTACTGAGGTGACCAGAACTGAACACAGTATTCCAAATGGGGTCTGACTAAGGTCTTATACATCTGTAACATAACCGCATGGCTCTTGAACTTTGATAGAGTGAGTTTTTGGGTAGATGATTCATTTACACTTAAATGGCTTGCCACCAGCCTTCTGTTTAAGTACTGTGGATTGAGTTCACAACAATGCATTTCTTAAAAGCTGTGAATATCGGGATACTAGCCAGACGCTGCGGATGGAAGTGTGAAGTTTACAGGTAGTTTCGAAGTTAGCATTATCTATATTTTATAATATTAATTGTCCTCTATGTTAGCACGTAAAATACCAAATAAATTTGGTATTTGGTAAATTCAGTAAACTTGCATTCCTAAAGGCTGTGAGTACCAACCCAGACATGTTGGTGTCAGGAGGAAAGGATGAAGTCAGAAGGTGTGATGCTTTGTAGGTAGCCACAAAATGAAGCATTGTCCATGCATTGTCTATAACTTTGTAAGTAGCAAATGCCTTTTGTGATTAGCATATAAATATCGAGCCCACATTGGGCTAGCAGACCTTTTCACCGAAAGTGTCTCCGTCCGTTTGGTGCCTGCTGTACCTTGTTGTGTCGAATAAAGAAGCTGCTTTGTATCTACCAGTGACTCTGTCTCTCCGCTGATTTCATCCACGCTACAACAAGCTCAATCCCATAGTTCTACTTCCTCGTCCAGGTCATTTATAAAAATCACAAAGAGGAGGGGTCCCAGAACAGATCCCTGCAGAACACCACCGGTCACCAACCTCCTTGTAGAATATGAACCATCTACAATCACCCTTTGCCTCCTGTGGACAAGCCAATTCCAGAGGTTTCCTTCGATCCCTTAATTTCTGAAGGAGGCTTGCAGGGGGAACCTTATCAAATGCCTCTGGATTACTCCCACATTCCAAAGGCATAGTGGTTAGTAGGTTAATTCATTACATGGCTGTAGTTAGGTGATACAGATTTATTGGGCTGGAAGGGCTTGTTACCAGATGAAAATACTGGCCTCTCCCAAAGTAATCCTTGGCCTTTCTCCTATTTTCATTTCATTCTGAACCCTTGCCAATATCAGCTTAAAAGCAACTTGTGTTGACTGATGATATAACTGTATTGCCTCTCTTGTGCTGACCTCTCCCTAAATTACTAATACAGGAGAGCAGAAATTTCAGTCTATTGCGTAAGCCAAAGTCGCTGTCTTTAGTTTCCACCACAAACTTCATTCCCACCGAAGTGATTTTATCTCTCTCATGGGAATTTTCAGTTACATCAGACTGTTTGCAATGTGGTTGTCAAGTATGTGAGGAGTTCTCATTGAAACATACAAAATTTTGAGCAGGTTAGTATTTCATTCTCTAAAGCACAGAAAAACAAGGGGTGATCTTATAGAAATGTATAAATAATGAGCGGCATAGATAGGGCGAATGTACACCGTCTTTTTCCCAGAGTTGGGGAATCAGTATTAGAGGCCATAGGTACAAGATGAGAGGGGAGAGATTTAATTGGAATCTGAGGGGCAACATTTTCACCCGGAGTGTGGGCTATACAGAGGAAGTGGCTAGAGCAGATACATTACTGGCATTTAAAACAACTAGGACAGCTAGATGGATAGAAAAAGTTTAGAGATGTAGGGCAAACACAGGCAAATGGGACTAACGTAGATGCTAATCTTGTTTGGCAAGAAGTACTTGTCTGTAGGGTCCATTTCTCTGCTCTGTGACTCAGTGACAAAGGCCTAAAGAGCAGCCAAAAGAGACAGCCATTGGATGGACCTGCAAATGTCTCATGCATGTGTGATGTCCAAGTCTTGCTGCGTGCAGGCATGCGTTCTCTTATTACCTCAGCCTTGGTAATTCTGGTCAGGCTCCTCACTGGAGCTGATAGGTGAAAGCACAGAGGGTCATATGTCAATGCTCCACAAGCCGTTTCTGCTGTTCTACTGCAAGGGGCAAAGGTCATGTGTCAGCATGATGACTGTAGTTATGGAGGAGACAATAGGCCATCACTTAGTGAGGGTGAGAAGGGCCTATGCTGCCAGTGATGAGAGTGTAGGTTCCTGAGGCTTCCATTGTTCTTTCTATATCCACAAGATAATAGCAACTTGCCACATTTGACAAGAAGACAACAGAGAGCGAATGCATTGGGCTGGGTTGATCAGACCCAAAAGACCCAAACAATCCAAATGTCAAGGAGATATGGTAATAAGTGTACAAGCACAACAAAGTAACTTAATCCTAATTTATTATCATAAAACAGAAAGCACAAACAAGCCGCACTAAACACTACGTGGTAAGTTACAAAGATTTCAGGGTTCATGATTCTTAGTCTCTACTTGATTGTTGCTGTTGTCAGGGGACTCAATTGCAGCTGTAGTCGGGGGAACTCCGACTTGTGAAACCACCCTAGGTCGGGATTGCGATACTTGGGTCTAGGCAAAGTCCCAAGAACCGAGGGAAACATGCCTCGATAAATGTGGGTTCAATCCACAAGCATAGCAAGACACACAGAGACAGACAAACTCTTTGGTCTTTTGATCTCATGCCACTAACTCAACATGGTTCAATAGGAGTTCCACAAGCATTGAGAGACACGCAGAGACAGATAAACTCTTCGGTCTCATGCCACTGGTGCCTTGAGGCCAAGAAAGACTACAGTCACAATCAGCGAACATTTAACAAACCAGCAGTGTTTAACTTATACAGATACCTGGACACCTTACATGCTAGGAGCTCCCAAAGAGTTACAGTGTCTCTTGGAGCTATTCAGACTTTCATCTAATATTTTACAAAGTTTAATACACCACAACACAGTGAAGTATTCCAGTACTTAAAATATTCACCACTGTGATTCTTCATTAGTTGTGTCATTTTATATCCTGGAATTGTCATCTGATGGTAATAAAGTTATAGAGTCTTTGAGTACCACAGCACAAAAATAGGCCTCTTGATGGTGGAGGTATCCAGAATTAGAGGGCACAGCCTCAAAATTGAGGAGCAATCTTTTGGAACAGATGTAAAGAGGATTTTTTAGCCAGGGAGTGGGGAATCTGTGGAATGCTCTGTCACAGACTGTGGTGGAGGCCAAGTCTGTGGGTAAACTTAAGGTGAAAGTTGATAGTTTCTTGATCGGTCAGGGAATCAAAGGCAGATGTATGGGGTTGAGTGGGATCCAGGATCAGCCATGATGGAATGGCAGAGCAGACTCGATGGGCTGAATGGCCTAATTCTGCTCCTATATCTTATGGTCTTATGGACCCAATTAGTCTATGCTGAAATACAGCCCAATTCCTGGATCATAGCCATCCATATCTCTCCCATCCTTGCATCTCTCTAAACATTTCTTAACTGTTGAAATTAAACGCATACAAAACTTACACTGGTAACTCACTCCACATTCTCACTACCGTCTGAGTGAAGATGTTTCCCCTCATATTCCCCTTAAACATCTCACCTTTCACCCTTAACCAATAACTTCTTGCTCCAGTCTCTCCCAACCCCAGTAGAAAAAGCTTGCTTGCATTTACCCTTTCTATATCCCTCATAATTTTGTAAACCTCTTTCAAATCTCCCCTCCTTTTCCTATGCTCCAGGAAATAAAGCCCTAACCTATTCAATTTTTCCCTCCAACTCAGCTCCTTAAGTCCCTGCAGCATCCTCATAA
Source organism: Mobula hypostoma (assembly GCF_963921235.1). NCBI lineage: Eukaryota > Metazoa > Chordata > Chondrichthyes > Myliobatiformes > Myliobatidae > Mobula > Mobula hypostoma. The sequence goes on from NC_086098.1 coordinate 138,314,572, forward strand.
ATTTTACACCGACGTCTTATACAACTTCAACATAACATCCCAACTCCTGTACTCAATACTTTGATTTATGAAGGTCAGTATGCCAAAAGCTCTCATTATGACCCTGTCTACCTTTGACGCCACTTTCAAGGAATTATGAATCTGTATTTCCAGATCCCTCTGTTCTATCACACTCCTCAGTGCCTTACCATTGACTGAGTAAGCCCTACCCCGGGTTATTGTCCAAAGGTGCATTACCTGCCACTCCATCTACCATTTTTTAGCCAATATTTCCAGTTGATACAGATCCTACTGTAAGCTTTATAACCTTTCTCACTGTCCTCTATGTCCCCAGTCTTGGTGTCACAGACAAATTAGCTGATCCAGTTTACCACATTATCATCCAGATTGCTGATATAGATGACAAACAACCATGGGTCCAGCAGCGATCCCTGGGACACACCACTAGTCACACGCCTCCAGTCAGAGAGGCAACCATCTACTACCACTCCTCTAACCTCTCCCATGCAGTTAATATCAAATCCAATTTTCAACCTCATCCTGAATGACAAGCAACTGAACCTTCTAGACCAGCCTCCCACTTGGGACCTTGTCAAAGGCCTGGCTAAAGTCTATGTGGAGAACATTGACTGCATCGCCTTCATCAACTTTCCTGGTAACCTCCTCTAAAAACTCTGTAAGATTGGTTAGGCATGACCTACCACACAAATCCATGCTGACTGTTCCTAATCAGTCCCTGTCTATCCAAATACTAATTTATCCAGTCCCTTAGAATACCTTCCAATAACTTGCCCACTACTGACATCAGGCTCGCTGGCCTATAATTTCGTCGTTTATTCTTAGAGCCTTTCTTAAACAACAGAACAGCATTAGCTATCCTCTAATACTCTGGCACCTCACCTGTAGCTAAGAACATTTTAAATATCTCAGCTAGGGCTCTTGTAATTTCAGCACTAGTCTCCCATAAGGTCCAAGGGAATACTTCGTTGGGCTCTGGGAACTAATCCACCAAAATATGCCTCAAGGCCACTGTTACGAGAATACACATAAAGTTAAGATGTTTGCTGGCCTGGGCTAGCATCAGTGGCATCAGCAGTTGGTCTGCCACCTGCCCTCAGGGGAAGGAGAGATAAGGAACAATGGAGCAGCGTCTGGAGATGTGTAATGAAGGGATGTGGGAGAGAGAGCTGTCTGGAGCGGCTCCCCCCTTTGAACCCTGAACTGTTTGAAGTGATGGACAGGCGATACCCCAGCAGGGGGATAAAAAGGGACAGGTTCGCTAAGACAGACACACACGCCACCCGAGATAACGAGACCCTGGAAGCGGTGCGCCTCTCACGAGTGGGTGAGAAGGGCCAGACAACGACAAGGGTGAAAAGGTACGATCAGCGGGAACCCGGTGTGTGTCCGCCCTTGCCTGGGTGCCGGGTTCACTGCAGAGGATCGACCGCATCTGGAGGAGGGGTCACAGTCGGTGACCTCAGGTGACATCACCAAGGACCCGCCCAAATGCTGTTTGTGAGCCATCTCGCTGGTCTGTGAGCCATCTTGCTGGTCTGTGAGTGAAGCCGTTCTGAATGATCAGTTGTTCCTGTTCTCTCTGTCTCTCTTCCCCCACCTTGTCCATCGCCATGGCAACGATTACTGCGAACTGAACTACTAACTGGACTGAACTTTGAGTCATTTTGAAATTGGTCATTTACCCCTAGACAACGATAGAGCTTGATTGATGCTGTTATCTTAATGCTGTGCACATGTGTGTTTATCATTGTTGAATTGTTGCATTTATTATCCTTTCGATTACTGTGTTGCTTGTTTCTTTAATAAAACTTTCTTAGTTCCAGTACTCCAGACTCCAACTGAGTGATCCATTTCTGCTGGTTTGGCAACCCAGTTACGGGGTACGTAACACCACAAACACCTCCTCCTCTGAAATCCATAAAAGATCCATGACCCGTCCATTACAGTTTTGCCACACTTCTGTAGACTCTGTGTCTGTCTCCTGAGTAAATCCAGATGCAAATAACCAAAAGCTCCCTCATCTCTTCGGCTCCATGCATGGATGACCATACTGATCTTCAAGAGGACCATTTTAGTTCCTTGCTATCCTTTTGTTTGTAATATATCTGTAGAAGCCCTGGGATTCTCCATTTACCTGGTCTGCTAGAACATCCTCATTCCTTTTTTTAGTTCTCCTGATTGCCCTCTTAAGTGTTCTCTTGTATTTCTATACTCCTCAAGTATCTTAGTTGTTCCTTGCTTTCTACTGTATACATACTATGCACCTCCTTTTTCTTCTTAACCAGGGTCTCATTACCCTTCAAAAGCAAAGGTTCCCTAAACCTGCTAGCCTTGATTTTATTCTGACAGGAACATACAAACTCGGTGCTCTCAAAATTTCACTTCTGAAATCATCCCATTTACCAAGCATGCCTTCACCAGGAAACAACTTTTCCCAATCTACATTTGCCAGATCCTTTCTGATCCCATCAAAGTTGGCCTTTCTCCAATTTAGAATATCAACCCCAAAGACCAAACCTATCCTTGTCTGTAATTTTTTTGAAACTAATGGAATAACGATCAGATCCAAAGTGATTGCCTTTACATACTTCTGTCACCTAACCTGTCTCGTTCCCAAATACAAGATCCGGTATTACACTCTCTCTAGTTGGGACCTCCATATATTGATTAAGGAAACTTTCCTGACAAACTCTATCCCATCTGGCCCTTTCAGCGTATGGGACTCCCAGTCCATATATGGAAAGTTAAAATCACCTTATATTACAACGTTATGTTTCTTGCAACAGTTTGCAATCTCTCTATAAATGTGTTCCTCTAACTCCTGCTGACTATTGGGTGGTCTATAATATAATTCCATTAACATGGTCATCCCTTTCTTATTTCTCAGTTCCACCCATATAGCCTCGGTAGACAAGCTCGTCAGTTTGTTCTGTCTGAGCAGTGCCATGACATTTTTCCTGACCAGTACTGCCCTTTAACCTCTCCTGCAATATCAAGTCTAAAACAATGAGCTGCCAGTCCTGCCCCTCCTGCAACCAAGTCTCAGTGATGGCTACAAAGCCATCATTCCACGCGCTGACCCATGTTCTAAGCTCATCTGCCTTTCCTACAATACGTCTTGCACCAGATGCAACTCGGGATATTATTCACACAATGCTCAATCTTTTGATTGCTTTGTATGTAGGCTTAACAACAATGTTCCCACAGCCACTCAACTAACTGCTCAAGCACTCTAATTTCCATTCCTCTGCAACCCTCATTTAAAGCCCTCGAAGCAGCACTAGCAAACCTGCCCACATAGGCTGTTAGTTCTCCTCCAGTTCAGCTGCAAACCATACTGTCTACAAAGGTCCCACCTTCCTTGGAATAGAACCTAACGATCCAAAAATGTGAAGCCCCCCCCTGCCCCCCAGCAACATCTCCTTAGCCACGTGCTATTTCTCACCTCACTAGCACATGGCATAGGTAACAATCCTGAGGTCACAGCTCTGGAGGCCTCGTCCTTTAACTTAGCACCTAACCCAATTTGCTTACTACCGCAACAGGTCTACAGCAGATACCATTTCGTTGGCTCTTCACTCAACCCTGGAACATCTGGACAGCAAAGGTACATACATCAGGATGCTCTTTATTGACTACAGCTGGGCATACAATACCATCATGCCCTCAAAGCTAATCAATAACCTTCAAGTTCTTAGCCTCAATAACTCCCTGTGCAATTGGATCCTCAATTTCCTCACATGCTGACACCAGTCAGTTCAGATTGTCAACAACATCTCCTCCACAATCTCCATCAGTACAGGTGCACCACAAGGCTGTCTGCTTAGCCCCCCGTGCTCAACTCACTTTACACTTATTCCTGTGAGGTTAAGCACAGCTCCAATGCCATATTCAGGTTTGCTACGCCAAATGAAATTGGTGATGAATCAGCAACTGGAGGGAGATTGAAAATCTGTCTCACTCGTGCCACAATAATAACCTCTTACTCAATGCCAGCGAGACTAAGGAGCTGATTATTGACTTCAGGAGGAGGAAACCAGAGGTCCATGAGTCAGGAGGATCAGAGGTGGAGAGGGTCAGCCACTTTAAATTCCTTGGTGTTATCATTTCAGAGGACTTGTCCTGGGTCAAGCACATAAGTGTACTTATGAAGAAAGCATGGTAGCACCTCTACTTCCTTAAGAGTTTGCGAAGTTTCAGCATGACAAATAAAACTGATAAACTCCTATAGATATGTGATGGAGAGTATATTGACTGGCTACGTTACAGCCTGGCATGGAGACACCAATGCCCTTGAATGGGAAATCCTACAAAATCTAGTGGATACAGCCCAGTCCATCACAGATAAAACCCTCTCCACCATTAAACACTTCTACACAGTGTTGTCGCAGAGAAGCGGCATCCCAGGGATCCCCACCACCCAGGCCATGCTCTCTTCTCACAGCTGCCGTCAGGAAAAAGGTACAGGAGCCTCAGAACTCTCACCACCAGGTTCAGGAACAGTTACTACCCCTCACCCATCAGGCTCTCGAACCAAAGGGGATAACTTCACTCAGTTTCACTTGCCCGATCACTGAACTGCTTCCACAATGTATGGACTCATTTTCAAGGACTCTTCGTCCAATGTTCTTGATTTTCTTGCTTATTTATTTATTTCATATTTGCACAGTTTGTTGTCTCTTTCACACTGGTTAATCACTCAAGTTGGTGTGGTCTTTCATTGATTCTATTATGGTTATTATTCTATTATGAATTTATTGAGTATGCCCACAAGAAAATGATTCTCAGGGTTATATATCTATCAAGTTACATATATGTAGTTTGATAGTAAATTTACTTTGAACTTCAAACTTCGAAAACATTGAACTTTGAACTCTCTGAACTCACTTTGCAGGACTTTGCCATCCTTCCTACCTTTGCAATTGATACCGACCACAGAGTCAATGAAAGTCCATATGCCACAGGGCAGATAAACAACCAGTGTGAAAAACAGAACAAACTGTGCAAATACAAAAAGAAATCAAAAAGGAAGTAAATAAATAAGCAAGCAAGGAAGCAATAAATATTGAGAATGTGAGATGTAGAATTTTTGAAAGTGAGTCCGTAGTTTGTGGAAACAGTTCAGTGATGGGGGGAGTGAAGTTATCCCCTGTGGTTCAAGAGCGTGATGGTTGAGGAGTAATAACTGTTCCTGAATCTGGTGGTGTGGGTCCTGAGGCTCCTGTAGCTTGTCCTGATGGCAGCAGCGAGAAAAGAACATGACCTGGTTGGGGGGGTCCTCGATGATGGATGCTGTTTTCTCGGTGACGGCACTCCACACATTCAGCAATTACTCATCCAAGCTGCTTTACAATAATTACAAGACTAGTATCCCACCAGCAATGTGGAAAATGACATGCACTTATCTTATTCACAAAAAGCAGGACAGATAATCAAGTCCACTTTGAGAGCCAGGAAATGAATGGGAGTGTCACCTTCACTGATATCGAGGCACACTTGCTCACCAATTACCTACCGTCCTGTTTGAACTTTCCGATTCTCGTCACATGGCATGCAACAAAGAGCAGAATTCTGGAGGTGAGGTGAGTGACTGTGCTTGAGTTCAAGCCAGCATTTTATTGAGTGCTGGAGGGAGATTAGGGGCTTGTTTTCTTGTTATTGTTTCGTTGCTGTTGTGTTGTTGCTACTGTTGTGTTGTCGTTGCTGCTGGCAATGTTTTGTGGAATATCGTGGGCATGGTTCGTTGGTGCCGGAATGTGTGCTGACACTTGTGGGCTGTCCCCAGCTCATCCTTAGCTTGTGTTGGTTAATACAAACAACACATCTCACTGTATGTTTCAATGCAAACACATCTCACTGTATGCTTCAATGCGTTTGTGATAAATAAATCAACACCAAGCTGGTGAGGCACGGTGACATTTTGTGGATAGCTAACAAAACTACTATTCTACTAAATATAGTTTTTCTGGACTACAATCACTGCAAACTGCAGCCTGTAATTTTTCTTTGGGAGGTGTGCTTTTGAACCATCTGCATGATCTAGCTTTTTTGCGTTATCCTAATACAATGGTTGTATTATCAGCAAATTTATAGATGGTATTTGAGCTATGCCTAGCCACACAGTCATGTGTATATAGAGGGTAGAGCAGTGGGCTAAGCACACACCCCTGAGGTGCACCGGTGTTGATCATCAGCGAGAAGGATATGTTATCACTAATCTGCACACACTGTGGTCTTCTGGTTAGGAAGTCAAGGAAGTCAAGAGAGTGAGCAGTTTCAAGTTCCTGGGTGTCAAAATCTCTGTGGATCTAATCTGCTCCCAACATATTGATGTAGTTATAAAGAAGGCAAGACAGCGGCTATACTTCATTAGGAGTTTGAAGAGATTTGGCATGTTAACAAATACACACAAAGACTTCTATAGATGGAGAGCATTCTTACAGGATGCATCATTGTCTGGTATTGGGGGGGCTACTGCACAGGACCGAAAGAAGCTGCAGAGGGTTATAAATTTAGTCAGCTCCATCTTGGGCACTAGCCTACAAAGTACCCAGGACATCTTTAGGGAGTGGTATCTCAGAAAGGCAGCATCTATTATTAAAGACCTCCAGCACCCAAGGCATGCCCTTTTCTCACTGTTACCATCAGGTAGGAGGTACAGAAGCCTGAAGGCACACACTCAGCGATTCAGGAACAGCTTCGTCCCCTCTGCCATCCAATTTCTAAATGGACATTGAACCCTTGAACATTACCTCACTTTTTAAATCTATATTATTTCTGTTTTTTGTATGATTTTTCATCTATTCAATATATGTATACTGTAATTGATTTACTTATTTATTATTATTTTATTTTTTTCCCTCGATATTATGTATTGCATTGAACTGCTGCTGCTAAGTTAACAAATTTCCTGACACATGCTGGTGATAATAAACCGGATTTTGATTCATTGCATTGGATAGCATATGTAATATTGCTCTGTTTATGTTGCTGAATTCCATCAACACCCTGGGACAAGAAGCTCAGTGAGACCAGCTTTAAGAAACTGCATGGATACGAGAGCAGGCCAGCGGGTAATCCTGCTCTGAACGATTCATCTTCTCATATCCAAAAGGCTTTCCATGATCTACAAGTCAGGAACATGGGGTTTACACTTCACTCGTCTGGAAGTGTGGAATACCAGCAACAGTGAGGAAGATTCACACCATCCAGGACAAAGCAGCCTGCTGGGCAGGTACCCCACCAACCAGTCTTAGACATCCATTACCATTCCCACAGGTGTACAGTTGCATGCAATGTGTACCATTTACATCTACGGGGCTGCAGTTACCCATCTCTGTGATTCTACGTCTTGGTGATGGGACAAGAACGGCATTGGCAGTGGACACACTGCCATCCGCAGGTGGTCTGCCAAACTGCACACCATCCCGACTGGGAAATAATTAAATCCCAACAATACACACAAACAACAGGAATTCTGCAGATGCAGGAAATTCAAGCAACATACATCAAAGTTGCTGGTGAACGCAGCAGGCCAGGCAGCATCTATAGGAAGAGGCGCAGTCGACGTTTCAGGCCGAGACCCTTCGTCAGGACTAACTGAAGGAAGAGTGAGTAAGGGATTTGAAAGCTGGAGGGGGAGGGGGAGATGCAAAATGATAGGAGAAGACAGGAGGGGGAGGCATAGAGCCGAGAGCTGGACAGGTGATAGGCAAAAGGGGATACGAGAGGATCATGGGACAGGAGGTCCGGGAAGAAAGACGGGGGGGGGTGACCCAGAGGATGGGCAAGAGGTATATTCAGAGGGACAGAGGGAGAAAAAGGAGAGTGAGAGAAAGAATGTGTGCATAAAAAAGAGTAACAGATGGGGTACGAGGGGGAGGTGGGGCCTTCTCACCCTGTCTCTTACAAAAACGCCATCCCCTTCTCGCAATTCCTCCGTCTCCGCCGCATCTGCTCTCAGGATGAGGCTTTTCATTCTAAGACGAGGGATGTCTTCCTTTTTTAAAGAAAGGGGCTTCCCTTCCTCCTCTATCAACTCTGCTCTTAAATGCATCTCCCCCATTTCACGTACATCTGCTCTCACTCCATCCTCCCGCCACCCCACTAGGAATAGGGTTCCCCTGGTCCTCACCTACCACCCCACCAGCCTCCGGGTCCAACATATTATTCTCTGTAACTTCCGCCACCTCCAACGGGATCCCACCACTAAGTACATCTTTCCCTCCTCCCCTCTCTCTGCATTCCGCAGGGATCGCTCCCTACACAACTCCCTTGTCCATTCGTCCCCCCCATCCCTCCCCACTGATCTCCCTCCTGGCACTTATCCGTGTAAGCGGAACCAGTGCTACACATGCCCTTACACTTCCTCCCTTACCACCATTCAGGGCCCCAAACAGTCCTTCCAGGTGAGGCAACACTTCACCTGTGAGTCGACTGGGGTGATATATTGAGTCCGGTGCTCCCGATGTGGCCTTTTATATATTGGCGAGACCTGACGCAGACTGGGAGACCGCTTTGCTGAACAACTACGCTCTGTCCGCCAGAGAAAGCAGGATCTCCTAGTGGCCACGCATTTTAATTCCACATCCCATTCCCATTCTGACATGTCTATCCACGGCCTCCTCTACTGTAAAGATGAAGCCACACTCAGGTTGGAGGAACAACACCTTATATTCCGTCTGGGTAGCCTCCAACCTGATGGCATGAACATCGACTTCTCTAACTTCCGCTAAGGCCCCCCCTCTCCATCGTACCCCATCTGTTACTTATTTTTATGCACACATCCTTTCTCTCACTCTCCTTTTTCTCCCTCTGTCCCTCTGAATATACCTCTTGCCCGTCCTCTGGGTCCCCCCGCCCCTTGTCTTTCTTCCCGGACCTCCTGTCCCATGATCCTCTCGTATCCTCTTTTGCCTATCCCCTGTCCAGCTCTTGGCTCCATCCCTCCCCCTCCTGTCTTCTCCTATCATTTTGGATCTCCCCCTCCCCCTCCAACTTTCAAATCCCTTACTCACTCTTCCTTCAGTTAGTCCTGATGAAGGGTCTCGGCCTGAAACGTCGACTGTACCTCTTCCTAGAGATGCTGCCTGGCCTGCTGCGTTCAATAGCAACTTTGATGTGTGTTGCTTGAATTTCCAGCATCTGCAGAATTCCTGTTGTTTACAGTATATGTATATTGAATAGATTAAAAACATGCAAAAAACATAAATACTGTATATTAAAGAAAAGTGAGGTAGTGTCCAAGGGTCCAATATTCATTTAAGAATTGGATGGCAGAGGGGATAAGCTGTTCCTGAATCGCTGAGTGTGTGCCTTCAGGCTTCTGTATCTCCTACCTGATGGTAACAGTGAGAAAAGGGCACGCTCTGGGTTCTGGAGGTCCTTAATAATAGACGCTACCTTTCTGAGACACCGTTCCCTGAAGATGTCCTGGGTACTCAGCAGATCAGGCAGCACCTACGGAAAAGAGTAAACAGTTGACATTTCAGGCCAAGACCCTTCTTCGGGACTGAGAAGGAAGTGGGGAGATGCCTCAATTAAAAGGTGGGGGGGGGGAGAGTGTGACGAGAATACACATAAATTAAGATGTTTGCTGGCCTGGGCTAGCACCAGTGGCATCAGCAGTTGGTCTGCCACCTGTCCTCAGGGGAGGGAGAGATAAGGAACACAATGAAGCAGCATTTGGAGATGTTAATGAAGGAGCCATCAGTCTGGGTATTGTCAAGATCGGCTCCCTCTTTGAACCCTGAACTGTTTGAAAAGATGGACAGGCGATACCCCAGCAGGGGGATAAAAAGGGACAGGTTCGCTAAGGCAACACACACGACACCACGAGGTAACGAGACCCTGGAAGCGGTGCTCCCCCCGCAAGTCGGCGGGAGTCGTTTGGAAGGCTGGTTGCAGAACCAAGCCATAGACGCACAGGGTGGAAAGGTACGATCAGCGGGAACCCGGTGTGTGTCCACCCTTGCTTGGGTGCCAGGTTCACTGCAGAGGATCGACCGCATCTGGAGGAGGGGTCACAGTCGGTGACCTCAGGTGACATCACAAAGGACTCGCCCGAAAGCTGCTTGTGAGCAATATCGCAGGTCTGTGTGTGGAAGCCGTTTTGAATGATTATTCGTTCTTGTTCTCTCTCTCTCTCTCTCCCCCCCACATTGTCCATCGCCACGGCAACGATTACTGCGAATTGAACTAAATTGGACTGAACTTTGCGTCACTTTGAAATTGGTCATTTACCCCTAGACAACGATAGAGCTTGATTGATGCTGTTATCTTAATTCTGTGCACATGTGTGGTTATCATTGCTGAACTGTTGCATTTATTATCCTTTCGATTACTGTGTTGCTTGTTTCTTTAATAAAACTTTCTTAGTTCTAGTAATCCAGACTCCAACTGAGTGATCCATTTCTGCTGGTTTGGCAACCCAGTTACAGGGTACATAACAAGAGGTAAAAGAGGTTGGCTGTAAGGTGATAGGTGAAGCCAGGTGGGTAGGAAAGGTCAAGGGCTGGAGAAGAAAGAATCTGATAGGAGAGGAGAGTGGACAATAGCAGAAAGGGAAGGAGGAAGGGACCCAGGGAGTAATAGACAGGCGAGAAGGAGCAAAAGGTCAGAGTGGGGAATAGGGGAGGGGGGTTGGATTTTGTTCACCAGAAGGAGAAATCGATAATCATACCATCAGGTTGGAGGACACTCAGACGCAATATAAGGTGTTGCTTCCTGGAACATGTTGGAACAGCAACAGAACAGGAACAGGAATAGGACTGGGATTGGGAATGAGAATGGGAAAACAAACTGGAATTAAAATGTTTGGCCACTGTGAGGTCCCGCTTGGGCCAAGTGGAGCAGAGGTGCTCGATGAAGCCAAACCCCAATGGATGACGAGTCTCACCAGTGTAGAGGAGGCCACACTGAGAGCACTGGACACAATAGACAACCCCAGCAGATTCACAGGTGAAGTGTTGCCTCACCTGGAAGGACTGTCTGGGGTCCCGAATGGAGGTGAGGGAGGAGGTTTATGGGCAGGTGTAATACTTTGGTTCCTTGCAGGGATAAGTGCCTGGAGGGAGATTAGTGGGGAGGGACAAATGGACATGGGAATTGTGGAGGGAGCGATCCCTGCAGAAAGATATGCTTAGTGGTATGTTTGGAACTTAATCCTATAATTCCCTACTGAATTGTACTGTGTAAGTATCTTCACTGTTGACCAATATCTCAGTTGCCTTGCCGTTCAGCATGGGCTATCATGTCTCCCCATCCATCACGGTCCCTGACCCTCTGAATTGTAGTTGTTGCCTCCCCTGTTTCTAACCGTGATGTTATTCCATCTGTCATTTTCATTCTCTGTCTGCCTCTGCTTCTTTTTCCTTCCAGCTTTCCAGTTGTAACTAAATGTTCTAATGTCTCTCTTCGCACGACGTGTCCAAAGAATTTTGATTGCTGTTTTCTGATTTTTTTTAATGTACGTTTTGTTTTTGTTCTCTGTGGAACTTCTTCGTTGGTTATCCTGTCCGTATATGATATGCATAGCATTCTTCTGAGGAACCACATCTCTGCTGCGTTGATTCTTTTTTCCATTGCATTTGCGATGGTCCATGACTCACAGCCATACATCAATATAGGAAGAACGTAGCTGCTGAGAGTTTTAAGGTGGATGTCAATTGCTATTTTCTTGTTCATTAGGATGTTTCTGTAAATTCTGTTCTTGCCATTGCTATTTTTGCTTTTATGTCTGTTTCGCATTTGCTATCAGATGTTATCCATGATCCAAGGTAGGTGAAGTTGTGAACTTGTTTCAGGATTTCATTTTCCAATACGATCCTACAGTTGGGATATCAGGTTTCTTTGATATTACCATTACTTCAGTTTTCTTTTTGTTTAAGGTTAGGCCAAGTCTTTCGCTCTCTGTGTTACTAGTTTCTGTAAACTTACTTCACTGTTTGCTATCAGTACTGTATCATCTGCATAGTGGAGGTTGTCAACAACCAATATCAAATCAAGGGCAATTAAGCATTAGTGATTAATGCAGCCTTTCCTTGCAATGCCTGAATCTCAAAAGGTGACTAAGTGAAAATGCTTTTCAATAATGTACACACCTTGAGAATAGTTCTGTAACAATGGAAAATCAAAATATACAATTATGGAAGTTATTCTCCTTTACAGTGAAATGTAGTAGTCTGCACTTCCCATTTCACAATTATGTAAATGGTCTCAGCGTCCCAGCTCTCCACAGTACTGTCCATAGCTGGGAGACTGTCCCTTCTATAGTAAAGGTATGTCCTACTATACTCATTATGATCATCAACTCTTTGTCTTCCTCAAATGTCCCTCCAGCATCTCCTCTCTCTCTTTGCTTTGTCCTGCAGCTCAGATTGATGGTGCTCTCAGGAGAGGGCAAACAAGTAGCCTAACGGAACACCAAACAGAAGCTAGCTGCTACGACATGCAGTGGCCAAAACACCTTTGTGCCAATGCAGGAATACAGCATAGTGAGGATCACGTCCAGGGTACATGAAGTAATCACAATGAAACACAGCGCACAAACAAGCAAGAGTTTGCAAAGCACGGGAGTGGCACTGGTTTTAGGACTAGTAGTCTCTCAGCCCAGCAGTTGCAGGGTGGTCTGCACCATGATGAACTTTACTTGGGAGGACCCGTTCACCGGCCGATGCAGGCCTCCTGTTTGTGAAATGGAGGACATCATGGAAGCTGTCCATCTGAAGTCTTAATGACACTTGAATGGTAGCAAGAGCAGCATAGCAATGCAAGGGTGAGGGCAGGGTATGGTGTAGGAAAGGCTGGGGAGTGTGGGCATGTTCATGAGGCCACTGCCCTGTGAGCCTGTACTGTATCTGTGTCAGCATCAGCGTGAGCATGAGAGAACAGTGTTTACGCCGGAGGGAGCATCCCAGGACACACAAAGTCATGCAGTCTCTCTGCGTTGCTCCTCGGACCAAGGATTCTCACACTTGGACAACGCTACTACAGTTACATGCTGCCAGGTCTTGTCCTACACAAAGAACATCCCTTCTGATACATGTCACACCTTTGTCTCTCCAAATGAAATATTGAGCTATTTCCCTCTTCCTTATAACCTCTCTCCCCAGGTCACCATTATTACCATTAGAGTCACACGGCATGGACACAAACCATTCACACTGACCCACATAGAAACCATAGAAACCATAGAAACTACAGCACAGAAACAGGCCTTTTGGTCCTTGTTGGCTGCGCTGAACCATTTTCTGCCTAGTCCCACTGACCTGCACACAGACCATATCCCTCCATACACCTCCCATCCATGTATCTGTCCAATTTATTCTTAAATGTTAAAAAAGAACCCGCATTTACCACCTCGTCTGGCAGCTCATTCCATACTCCCACCACTCTCTGTGTGAAGAAGCCCCCCCTAATGTTCCCTTTAAACTTTTCCCCCCTCACCCTTAACCCATGTCCTCTGGTTTTTTTCTCCCCTTGCCTCAGTGGAAAAAGCCTGCTTGCATTCACTCTATCTATACCCATCATAATTTTATATACCTCTATCAAATCTCCCCTCATTCTTCTACGCTCCAGGGAATAAAGTCCTAACCTATTCAACCTTTCTCTGTAACTGAGTTTCTCAAGTCCCGGCAACATCCTTGTAAACCTTCTCTACACTCTTTCAACCTTACTTATATCCTTCCTGTAATTTGGTGACCAAAACTGAACACAATACTCCAGATTCGGCCTCACCAATGCCTTATACAACCTCATCATAACATTCCAGCTCTTATACGCAATACTTTGATTAATAAAGACCAATGTACCAAAAGCTCTCTTTACGACCCTATCTACCCGTGACGCCACTTTTAGGGAATTTTGTATCTGTATTCCCAGATCCCTCTGTTCCACTGCACTCCTCAGTGCCTTACCATTAACCCTGTATGTTCTACCTTGGTTTGTCCTTCCAACGTGCAATACCTCACACTTGTCTGTATTAAACTCCATCTGCCATTTTTCAGCCCATTTTTCCAGCTGGTCCAAGTCCCTCTGCAGGCTCTGAAAACATTCCTCACTGTCTACTACACCTCCAATCTTTGTATCATCAGCAAATTTGCTGATCCAATTTACTACATTATCATCCAGATCATTGATATAGATGACAAATAACAATGGACCCAGCACTGATCCCTGTGGCACACCACTAGTCACAGGCCTCCACTCGGAGAAGCAATTTTCTACTACCACTCTTTGGCTTCTTCCATTGAGCCAATGTCTAATCCAATTTACCTCCTCTCCATGTATACCTAGTGACTGAATTTTCCTAACTGACCTCCCATGTGGGACCTTGTCAAAGGCCTTACTGAAGTCCATGTAGACAATATCCACTGCCTTCCCTTCATCCACTTTCCTGGTAACCTCCTCAAAAAACTCCAATAGATTGATCAAACATGACCTACCACGCACAAAGCCATGTTGACTCTCCCTAATAAGTCCCTGTCTATCCAAATGCTTGTAGATTCTGTCTTTTAGTACTCCCTGCAATAACTTACCTACTACCGACGTTAAACTTACTGGCCTATAATTTCCCAGATTACTTTTCGATCCTTTTTTAAACAACAGAACAACATGAACCACTCTCCAATCCTCCGGCACCTCACCCGTAGACACCGACATTTTAAATATTTCTGCCAGGGCCCCTGCAATTTCAACACTAGTCTCCTTCAAGGTCCGAGGGAACACCCTGTCAGGTCCCGGGGATTTATCCACTTTAATTTTCCTCAAGACAGCAAGGACCTCCTCCTTTTCAATCTGTACAGTTTCCATCAATCCCATCTTCCAGCATTTGGCCCATTGCCTTCCATGCCTGGGCGATTCAAATGCTAGTCTAACTGCCTCTTGCAATCTCAGCGAATCTACTTCCACCTCTCTCTCAGACAGTGCGTTCCAGGTACTGGTGAAAAAGATGCCCCTCAGACTCCCTTGAAATCTCTTCCAATTTACCCTAAATTTAGACTATCTTTATTCACCTTTCATAAGGAGAAAGGATTCTTGCAGTCTACCTTGTACCCCTCATAATTTTACATATCGTCACAGTCATCTTCAACACTTCACTCCTCTAGGCTGCTCTCCCTGTGCTAAAGAAATTCACACCTTCAGAACTAAATGATTACCGCCCAGACATACTGACTGCAATCATCACAAAGTGCTCTGAACAGCTGGTAGTGGCACATATCAGTAACTGTATTCCTGCCACACTGGAAACTACGAGTTTCAAAACCAGTTTCAAACTCCTGGGAGTGCACAACACACACAATGTCTCACAGCCTGAGAACATACCTTACAAAATTAAGAAAGCTCTTCAATTCCTTTGCCTTCTGGGGAGGCTGAAGAGAGCTGCACCTTGTACATTTATACTCTTGTCCTTCTACAGCTGTGCAGTAGCGAGCATCCTGACATGCTGTTTCACTGCACGGGTCGGAAACTGCACTGCAGTGGACAGGCGGGCTCTACGACGGGCAGTCAACCTGCTCACCATCAAGGACATATAGACAGAAAGGTGCCGGAATAGGTGCCTGTAACATCATGAAGGTGGGAAGAAAGTGCAAGTGATTCACTGCTTTACCTGGAATGAATGATTGGATGACTGGATGGTGGGAAGCAGTGGAATTCTAGGTGTTGCAACACCTGTAGCTGTGTAGGAATGTGCCAAAGGACAGAGAGTGGTAGACTGAGATGAGGAAAGGCTGCAGATAAGGGAGTTACAAAGGAAGCAATTCTTTAACAAGCTGAAAGGGGTGGAGAGGGGAAATATTAGTCTGGTGCGGGAATTATGTTGGAGTTGGGCAACCTTTTCTGTTTCTTTTTCCATAGATGCTGACTGAAGTGATGAGTGTTTCCAATATTTTCTGTTAGAATTACACTAAATTGTTAAATTCATACAGAGCATTGTAAAACCTTGCCAGATGTTTACTGTGCTTTCTCTCCCAGATGCCATTACACAGTTCTCCTTTCATATTTATCAATTGCTCTTTTGGATCAGTTCATCTCAGCTATGTTTGAAAGAAGGCACATACAGATGAATGTGACTATTCACATGCACAGCTAATCGAATTATCCATTTATACTCCCATTCATTTGCTGTGATGATTACTTCAGACAGATATCTTCCATTACCCCAAACAATATCAAATAGTAAACAAGTTTATTTTAATTTCAGACACCATGACCTCTTACGGTAAACGCAAACATGAGGAAATCTGCAGATGCTGGAAATTCAAGCAACACACATTAAAAAATGCTGGTGAACGCAGCAGGCCAGGCAGCACCTATAGGAAGAGGTACAGTCGACGTTTCTTATGGTACGTGTGTGTAGGCTGCCATCTAGTGGTCAATCCAGTACATAAGAATTAGAGGCCAATGGGCTCCAGCCTAATCTTCAATTTATAACAGATGATTTGATAATTGGCCTCAGTTCCTCATTTTCTATAACTCTTCGGCCTAACACTCTCATCCCAGTGACCAAAAATTCCTTTTTTAGTCTGTGAATATACAGTGACATGCAAAAGTTTGGGCACCCTGGTCAAAATTTCTGTTACTGTGAGAATAGTTAAGTGAGTAGAAGATGAACTGATCTCCAAAAGTCATAAAGTTAAAGATGAAACATTCCTTTCAACATTTTAAGCAAGATTAGTGTATTATTTTTGTTTTGTACAATTTTAGAGTGAACAAAAGGAAAGGAGCATCATGCGAAAGTTTGGGCACCCCAAGAGATTGGAGCTCTCAGATAACTTTTACCATGGTCTCAGACCTTAATTAGCTTGTTAGGGCTATGGCTTGTTCACAGTCATCGTTAGGAAAGCCCAGGTGATCCAAATTTCAAAGCTTTATAAATACCCTGACTCCTCAACCTTGTCCCAGCAATCAGCAGCCATGGGCTCCTCTAAGCAACTGCCTAGCACTCTGAAAATTAAAATAAATGATGTCTCCTTCTGGTTGTCACCAGGTTTGGATATGGCCCAAGTGCAGAGTGAGAGACACTGAAGCAGGTCGATAGTTCACAAACTTTAATACAAACAGTGTTAAAGGGAAAAGAAAAGAATAAACGCTCGGTCAAATAGGGCCATTAACTAAAACTCTCAAATGGAAAACAAAGCCTACACTGTGGCTGAAACAAACGTCCAAATATTAAACGAATACAGCTAGTCTTCAGAGTCAGTTAACTCGACAGTCCAATTTCTCAGGGAAGGCCGAATGCAAACAGGCAGCGAAGTGTTGCTGTGCTCTGTCCAAGTCTCGACAAGCACTACGACTACAAGTATGGAGTTAAATACTATCACAATTAGACAATAGTTAGCTGACACGTGCATATTCAGAAGTGCCATCACTGTATCTTCTGCGCTGCTGAATCTGTGGTCATGACACTGGTATATCTTTTAACCCTCCCCCCTTCTTCTATTCACACACATTAAAGTTGCTAGTGAACGCAGCAGGCCAGGCAGCATCTCTAGGAAGAGGTACAGTCAACGTTTCAGGCCGAGACCCTTCGTCAGGACTAACTGAAGGAAGAGCGAGTAAGAGATTTGAAAGTGGGGGGGGGGGGAGATCCAAAATGATAGGAGAAGACAAGAGGGGGAGGGATGGAGCCAAGAGCTGGACAGGTGATTGGCAAAAGGGATATGAGAGGATCATAGGACAGGAGGTCCGGGGAGAAAGAAAAGTGGGAGGCGGGTAAACCCAGAGGATGGGCAAGGGGTATAGTGAGAGGGACAGAGGGAGAAAAAGGAGAGAGAAAAAGAATATGTGTATACAAATAAATAACGGATGGGGTACGAGGGTATACCTGCTCACTATACCAATCACCTGTCCAGCTCTTGGCTCCATCCCTCCCCCTCCTGTCTTCTCCTATCATTTTGGATCTCCCCCTCCCCCTCCCACTTTCAAATCTCTTACTAGCTCTTCTTTCAGTTAGTCCTGACGAAGGGTCTCGGCCCGAAACGTCGACTGTATCTCTTCCTAGAGATGCTGCCTGGCCTGCTACGTTCACCAGCAACTTTGATGTGTGCAGCTTGAATTTCCAGCATCTGCAGATTTCCTCGTGTTTCCCTTCTTCTATTCCCCATTCTGGCCTCTTATCTCTTCTCACCTGCCTATCACCTCCCCCTGGGTCCCCTCCTCCTTCCCTTTCTCCTTTGGTTCACTCTCCTCTCCTTTCAGATTCCTTCCTCTCCAGCCCTTTACTTTTCGTACCCATTTGGCTTCACCTGTCACCTTCTAAATAGTCCTCCTTCTCCTCTCCCCCCCTTTTTATTCAGGAGTCTTCCCCCTTCCACTTCAGTGTTGAAGAAAGGTCTCGGTCTGAAATGTCGACTGTTTATTCATTTCCATCGATGATGTCTGACCTGCTGAGCTCCTCCAGCATAGTTATGTTTTGCTCTCCCATTTTCTGATTCATACCCTCTAATTCCACACTCCTCCATGTGGGAAACGTACTTTCAGCTGAAACCCTTTCAAGCCCCTTCAAAATCTTTTATGACAATTCAGTGAGATCAATGTGTTTAAGTTCACAGGTGGGGAAATGTTAATAAACTTGAGTTATTATTTTCAAAAAAACAGTATTCTGTTTTTCATATTTAGTATCAAAGAATTGCTATTAAATGTATAAGTATTCCAAAATGTTTCTTTTATATTTGTTATATGGTAAAACAATTTAATTACATTATTTATAATTCAATATTGATTGCGATTTTTGATAATTCTTTACTATTTTTCCTATCAAGCTGCTTTAGGAGTATGGGTTTTGTCGACGTGACAAAATGACGTGGTCATAGATATACAGTATGGCCAAGCAAGGCTGGTCATGGAACTCACATATTGGGAGAAGGATCCAAAAATTCTGCAAAGAGATATTCGAAGCACAATGAAATATTATCTGTCATGCTCACTGGATAGAATCCATCTGAACTTGACCATGCTAAACCGTCCTTATCTGAGGTACTGTTTAGATCATTTGTTTTACAGTTACGTTAATTTTAATTTACAAATAAAATGCTTTATTTTTAGATTTCTTCTATCTTTAGAAAATGCTTGCAGTTTATGTATTTCCAAGTGAAAGTGTTTGCTGCTCTGAATGCCCCTACAGATTATTACCTTTTTTTATTTCTCACCTCTTTTTAGCTTCAGTACTTGTCCTTTGTATTCACAGCTCTCTCCACATAGAACATAGAACATAGAACAGTACAGCACAGTACAGGCCCTTTGGCCCACGATGTTGTGCCGACCCTTAAACCCTGCCTCCCATATAACCCCCCACCTTTAATTCCTCCATTTACCTGTCTAGTAGTCTCTTAAACTTCACGAGTGTATCTGCCTCCACCACTGACTCAGGCAGTGTATTCCATGCACCAACCACTCTCTGAGTAAAAAACCTTCCTCTAATATCCCCCTTGAACTTCCCACCGCCTTTACCTTAAAGCCATGTCCTCTTGTATTGAGCAGTGGTGCCCTGGGGAAGAGGCGCTGGCTATCCATTCTATCTATTCCTCTTATTATCTTATACACCTCTATCATGTCTCCTCTCATCCTCCTCCTCTCCAAAGAATAAAGCCCTATCTCCCTTAATCTCTGATCATAATGCATACTCTCTAAACCAAGCAGCAACCTGGTAAATCTCCTCTGTACCCTTTCCAATGCTTCCACATCCTTCCTATAGTGAGGCGACCAGAACTGGACACAGTACTCCAAGTGTGGCCTAACCAGAGTTTTATAGAGCTGCATCATTACCCCGTGACTCTTAAACTCTATCCGTCGACTTATGAAAGCTAACACCCCATAAGCTTTCTTAACTACCCTATCTACCTGTGAGGCAACTTTCAGGGATCTGTGGACATGTACCCCCAGATCTCTCCTCCTCCACACTTCCAAGAATCCTGCCATTTACTTTGTACTCTGCCTTGGAGTTTGTCCTTCCAAAGTGTACCACCTCACACTTCTCCGGGTTGAACTCCATCTGCCACTTCTCAGCCCACTTCTGCATCTTATCAATGTCTCTCTGCAATCTGTGACAATCCTCTACACTATCTACAACACCGCCAACCTTTGTGTTGTCTGCAAACTTGCCAACCCACCCTTCTACCCCCACATCCAGGTTGTTAACAAAAATCACGAAAAGTAGAGGTCCCAGAACTGATCCTTGTGGGACACCACTAGTCACAATCCTCCAATCTGAATGTACTCCCTCCACCACCACCCTCTGCCTTCTGCAGGCAAGCCAATTCTGAATCCACCTGGCCAAACTTCCCTGGATCCCATGCCTTCTGACATTCTGAATAAGCCTACCGTCTGGAACCTTGTCAAATGCCTTATGTAGATCACATCCACTGCACTACCCTCATCTAGTCATAGTCATAGTCATAGTCATACTTCATTGATCCCAGGGGAAATTGGTTTTCGTTACAGTTGCACCATAAATAATAAATAGTAATAAAATCATAAATAGTTAAATAGTAATATGTAAGTTATGCCATGAAATAAGTCCAGGACCAGCCTATTGGCTCAGGGTGTCTGACCCTCCAAGGAAGGAGTTGTAAACTTTGATGGCCACAGGCAGGAATGACTTCCTATGACGCTCTGTGTTGCATCTCGATGGAATGAGTCTCTGGCTGAATGTACTCCTGTGCCCAACCAGTACATTATGTAGTGGATGGGAGACATTGACCAAGATGGCATGCAACTTGGACAGCATCCTCTTTTCAGACACCACCGTCAGAGAGTCCAGTTCCATCCCCACAACATTACTGGCCTTACGAATGAGTTTGTTGACTCTGTTGGTGTCTGCTACCCTCAGCCTGCTGCCCCAGCTCACAACAGCAAACATGATAGCACTGGCCACCACAGACTCGTAGAACATCCTCTGCATCGTCCGGCAGATGTTAAAGGATCTCAGTCTCCTCAGGAAATAGAGATGGCTCTGACCCTTCTTGTAGACAGCCTCAGTGTTCTCAGACTAGTCCAGTTTATTGTCAATTCATATCCCCAGGTATTTGTAATCCTCCACCATGTCAACACTGACCCCCTGGATGGAAACAGGGGTCACCGGTACCTTAGCTCTCCTCAGGTCTACCACCAGCTCCTTAGTCTTTTTCACATTAAGCTGCAGATAATTCTGCTCACACCATGTGACAAAGTTTCCTACCGTAGCCCTGTACTCAGCCTCATCTCCCTTGCTGATGCATCCAACTATGGCAGAGTCATCAGAAAACTTCTGAAGATGACTAGACTCTGTGCAGTAGTTGAAGTCCGAGGTGTAAATGGTGAAGAGAAAGGGAGACAAGACAGTCCCCTGTGGAGCCCCAGTACTGATGATCACTCTGTCGGACACACACTGTTGCAAGCACACGTACTGTGGTCTGCCAGTCAGGTAATCAAGAATCCATGACACCAGGAAAGCATCCACCTGCATCGCTGTCAGCTTCTTCCCCAACAGAGCAGGGCGGATGGTGTTGAACACACTGGAGAAGTCAAAAAACATGACCCTCACAGTGCTCGCTGGCTTGTCCAGGTGGGCGTAGACATGGTTCAGCAGGTAGACAATGGCATCCTCAACTCCTAGTTGGGGCTGGTAGGTGAACTGGAGGGGATCTAAGTGTGGCCTGACCATAGGCCAGAGCAGCTCCAGAACAAGTCTCTCCAGGGTCTTCATGATGTGGGAGGTCAATGCCACCAGTCTGTAGTCATTGAGGACGCTGGGGCGCGGCGTCTTCGGCACAGGGACGAAGCAGGACGTTTTCCACAGCACAGGAACCCTCCGGAGCCTCAGGCTCAGGTTGAAGACATGGCGAAGTACTCCACATAGCTGAGGGGCACAGGCTTTGAGCACCCTGGTACTGACACCATCCGGTCCTGCAGCCTTGCTTGGGTTGAGACGTTTCAGCTGTCTTCTCACCTGTTCAGCTATGAAGCCCACCGTGGTGGTTTTGTGTGGGGAAGGGGTATAGTTATGAGAGCAGGGTGGGGGACTATGAGGAGGGGTAGGAGGGGAGAGTGGAATATGTGTTGGTTGGGGGCCGACAACAGATAACTCATGTGGGGGATGGGCAGGGGTCACAATGTCAAATCTGTTAAAGAACAGGTTAAGTTCGTTGGCCTTGTTCACACTGCCTTCAGCTCCTCTGTTGCTAATTTGCCGGAACCCAGTGATGGTCCTCATCCCACTCCAGACCTCTCTCATGTTGTTCTGCTGGAGTTTCCACTCAAGCTTCCTCCTGTACCTGTCTTTAGCCTCCCTGATCCTGGCTTTCAGGTCCCTCTGTATTGCCCTCAGCTCCTCCTTATTTCCATCTCTAAACACCCTCTATATGCCTGGTCACCTCCTCAAAGTACTCTTAGACATGATCTGCCCCTCACAAAGCCATGGTCTTGTTAGACATGATCTGCCCTTCACAAAGCCATGCTGACTGTCCCTGATCAGACCATAATTCTCTAAATGCCCATAGATCCTATCTCTAAGAATCTTTTCCAACAGCTTTCCCACCACAGACATAAGGCTCACTGGTCTATAATTACCCAGACTATCCCTACTACCTTGTTTGAACAAGGGGACAACAGTCGCCTCCCTCCAATCCTCTGGTACCATTCCCATGGACAACGAGGACATAAAGATCCTAGCCAGAGGCTCAGCAATCTCTTCTGTCACCTTGTGGAGCAGTCTGGGGAATATTCTGTCAGGCCCCGGGGACTTATCCGTCCTAATGTATTTTAACAACTCCAACACCTCCTCTCCCTTAATATCAACATGCTCCAGAACATCAACCTCACTCATATTGTCCTCACTGTCATCAAGTTCCCTCTCATTGGTGAATACCGAAGAGAAGTATTCATTGAGGACCTCGCTCACTTCCACCGCCTCCAGGCACATCTTCCCACCTTTATCTCTAATTGGTCCTATCTTCACTCCTGTCATCCTTTTGTTCTTCAGAAAATTGAAGAATGCCTTGGGGTTTTCCTTTACCCTACTCACCAAGGCCTTCTCATGCCCCCTTCTTGCTCTCCTCAGCTCCTTCTTAAGCTCCTTTCTTGCTTCCCTATATTCCTCAATAGACCCATCTGATCCTTGCTTCCTAAACCTCATGTATGCTGCCTTCTTCCACCTGACTAGATTCTCCACCTCACTTGTCACCCATGGTTCCTTCACCCTACCATTCTTTATCTTCCTCACCGGGACAAATTTATCCCTAACATCCTGCAAGAGATCCCTAAACATTGACCACATGTCCATAGTACATCTCCCTGCAAAAACTTCATCCCAATTCACACCCGCAAGTTCTAGCCTTATAGCCTCATAATTTGCTCTTCCCCAATTAAAAATTTTCCTGTCCTCTCTGATTCTATCCTTTTCCATGATAATGTTAAAGGCCAGGGAGCAGTGGTTACTGTCCCCCAGATACTCACCCACTGAGAGATCTGTGACCTGACCCAGTTCATTACCTAGAACTAGATCTAGTATGGCATTCCCCCTAGTTGGCCTGTCCACATACTGTGACAGGAATCTGTCCTGGACACACTTAACGAACTCTGCCCCATCTAAACCCCTGGAACTAATCAGGTGCCAATCAATATAGGGAAGTTGAAGTCACCCATGATAACAACCCTGTTATTTTTGCACGTTTCCTAAATCTGCCTCCCAATCTGCTCCTCTGTATCTCTGCTGCTACCAGGGGGCCTATAGAATACTCCCAATAGAGTAACTGCTCCCTTCCTATTCCTGACTTCTACCCATACTGACTCAAAAGAGGATCCTGCTACATTACCCACCCTTTCTGTAGCTGTAATAGTATCCCTGACAAGTAATGCCACCCCTCCTCCCCTTTCCCCCCCTCTCTATCCCTTTTAAAGCACTGAAATCCAGGAATATTGAGAATCCATTTCTGCCCTGGTGCCAGCCAAGTCTCTGTAATAGCCACTACATCACGATTCCATGTATGTATCCAAGCTCTCAGTTCATCACCTTTGTTCCTGATGCTTCTTGCATTGAGGTACATGAACTTTAGCCTTTCTACCTTACTGTCTTTACACCGTTTATTCTGCTTCTCTTTCCTCAAAGCCTCTTTATATGTTAGATCTGGTTTTACTCCATGTACTATACTTGCAGTTCTCTCATGACCTTTATCTTCCTCCACCTCAGTATCTGCTCTTACACTCTGGTTCCCCTCCCCCTGCAAATCTAGTTTAACCCCACCCCCCGGAGCAGCACTAGCAAACCTTCCTGCAAGGATGTTAGTCCCCCTCCAGTTCAGGTGCAACCCGTCCCATTGGAACAGGACCCACCTTCCCTGGAACAAAGCCCAATTGTCCAGAAACATGAAGCCCTCCCTCCTGCACCAACCCCTTAGCCACGTATTTAGCTGCATTATCTTCCTATTTCTAGCCTCACTAGCATGTGGTATGGGCAGCAATCCTGAGATTGCAACCCTGGAGGTCCTGTCCTTCAACTTTGCACCTAACTCCCTAAACTCTCTTTGCAGAACCTCCTCCTCCTTCCTATCGACGTCATTGGTCCCTACATGGACCACGACACCTGGCTACTCACCCTCCCTCTTCAGAATACTGAGAACTCGATCCGAGATATCGCGGACCCTGGCACCAGGGAGGCAACAGACCATCCGGGACTCTCGATCTCTTCCACAGATCCTCTTATCTGTCCCCCTAACTATTGAATCCCCTATCACTACTGCTCTCCTCTTTTCCCTCCTTCCCTTCTGAGCTGAGGGTCCTGTCTCGGTGGCAGTGTTGTGCCCTACCATCATTCCCAATTGGCTGATCCCTCTCACTTCAAGGTCCCTCAAACATTCTTGTTGGGCCCTGCTGTACTGCTTCTCTGAGCTTCAACATCAATCCCAGGATAGTGGTCAACCCTGTCACGCCTTGCAGATCTATGTAGTCTTACTTTCTAGCCTTTGAAGTCATTGCTGCTTTAATCCTTGCTTCAGCTTCTGTGCTGGCTTACTTTCTGTTCTGTAATTAAAATAAACAATATTATTTAAAACATACGACAGTCTAAAACATTAAAGTAATGAAATATGCCTAGTTTTTCTTTGGCAGATTTAAATCAGATTATTCTTAATTTCCAGTTAATTTAAAAGCCTCGCAAAAGCCTCTTAATTTTATTGAATCCTCCTGCAGTTGTATGAATTAATTTGCAAAATACGCTCAGCCTGTTTCCCCACCAGCGAGTCATTAATCTAATAATGCACTCTGCCTTTCTTTCGGTAGCTCATCTTGCAATAGCCAGGTTGCATTGCTTTTTTAAAATTAAATTTGCTTTTGTATGTGAGTGAATGAAAGACCTATTGCTATTTAATGGAGAAAATTCATGGCTATTACTGTTATTTAACCAATTAAAATTCTCAGGATACATTACATTGTTTCAACTCCCCATAGAAATGTAAACAGGTTCCTGAACCCCAACTAACTTTGCAGAAGGTAACTTTCCAGAGAATTGTGAAGCAGCACACTAACTGATGAATCAGCTATAAGATGCAGAAAAATTAATAGCATTAAGGAATGAATGGCCAATAATAAAGCACAGGATTGACACAAAGCCTTGTGAGACTCCACCTATAGTTCAGTCCATTGCAAACATTTTGGTATTACTACTTATTGCAACATTTACAGAATTTAACATGGGAACTGATGCTCTTTTCTCAATGAGTCAAAATTACATAAACTGCCCACAATGTAAACTACAAGATAGCAGGATAAGGGAAATATCAGGTTCCTCTCCCTGGTCTAAATCCCCAGTGCTCAGCCAACACTAGTGGTGGTGGGGGGCACAGCTCCCAGCTCTTCACCAGACTCCTGAAACAGACACTCTTTCTTTTGTAAACACAAGGAAATCTGCAGATGCTGGAATTTCAAGCAACACACACACAAAAAAATGCTGGTGAATGCAGCAGGCCAGGCAGCATCTGTAGGAAGAGGTACAGTCGACGTTTTGGGCCGAGACCCTTCGTCAGGACAAGAGAATGTGATGAATCAAAATGAAGGACTGTCCACGGTGACACTGAGAACCTCAATTATCTTCCTTGAGAGTGGATGGAAGTCCAGCAATGATGCTTGAAAAACCTACCTCCCTTACCATTCTTTTTTTTTTGTTTCACTCTTTTTCTTCGAGTCACTCCAGTACTATGAGTTCTGAGAAAGCTCATTGTGACCGAGGACACAGTCGGGCCGGGACCTTTACCAAAGCTCTCTTCTAACCTTCTGCTCTCTCATTACATTCATCACTGAGACTAGTGGGTGGAGGTGAGTAATATGGTAGGCTTGTGCACTTTTGCCGTTGCCATTGGGCTTCTGACAGAGAATCAAAGTTCCCAGTGCTATCCCAGAAAATTAGCTTCATTTTGATCAATCACAAGCCGAGGATACCCATGAGTTATATTTTTTTCATGCATGTTTTGAAGTGTTTTCTCTGCGCTGTCAGCAATCTCTTACCATGATAATAAAGGCCGGAGTGCCTGTTTTGGAGATGGTGTCAGACATATGAACAATATAGCCCACTCAGAGCAGACTGGGAGTCTAGTCCTGAGGATCTGGGAGGAGACATTGACATTGGTTTACATTACCACCACAATCAGAGCGAGAGAACAAATACCGAATGAATCACCTCACACCGGCATTGAATTTGGCCAGAGGACTGTGCAAAAAATTCTCACTAATGTTTAAATCTGTGAGAGCTGCCCTGCAAACTAGGGAAGCAAAAACTTCCATCATTTTGAATGCCCAACTCTGTGTGTCAGAGCCATAATCAGAGAGTACAAACGACAGTAACCATTAAAGACCAACAAGGACTAGCCTTCAACCCATCTCCAAATACCACACACCAGCAGTAATTACACAGCCAGCTGCATAAACATTACTCTCTGTGAAGGGAGAAAACTACTGATCACAGCAGAAATTTGCTTAAGACACATATTTTGGAAACTATTGACTTTACAATGCCACCAAAACTGACGATGTAGTTGGCAGCAATGAGGGTTATCTAACTTTACAAGGGAGTCCACATCAACTTGGGAGGTTGGACTAGAGAATGGTAAATCGAATTTAGATAAGTGCAGGATGTTTCACTTTAGCAAGTTAAACTTGGACAAGATATACTACTTTGTACTTGTATGTCCAGGTCCCACTGGTTCTACAAGACTTTGCAGGGCTCAACCATTTACTTTAATTGTAGGGCCACAGATCGTGTTGTAGAACAGAAGGGCGAGCGAGGGGTACAGGTAGAAGGTTCCCTGAAAGGGGGGTTACGGTAGACACGGTGGGATATAAGGTGTTCGGCACAATTGCCTCCATTGGTCAGTTCACTGAGTACGAGTGTTGCACTGTCATTTTACAGGTGTCAGCTTAAAACTTCACTTGGGAACATTATTTGCTGTTCTCGTTGCCTGAGTATGGGACGGATGTCATTAAGCTGGAAATGATGGAGAAAAGATTAAAAGTTCCAAATAGATTTATTATCAAAGTACATATATGCCACCATATACAACTCTGAGATTCATTTTCTTGTGGGCATACTCAATAAATCAATAATAGGATAATAACCATAATAGAATCAACAAAAGAGCTCACCAACTTGGGCCTTCAATCAGTGTGCAAAAGACAACAAGCTCTGCAAATACAAAAATAAATAATAATAATAAATAAATAAGCAATAAATATTGAGAAAATGAGATGAAGAATCATTGAAAGTGAGTCCATTGGTTGTGGGAACACTTCAATGATGGGGCGAGTGAAGTTGAATGCAGTTATCTCCTTTGGTTCAAGAGCCTGATGGCTGAGGGGTAGTAACTGTTCCTGAACCTGGTGGTGTGAGTCCGGACCAGTTGTACAGGCACCAGATCTCCTCTCCCCGGGCCCTGACTTCTCCTTTCAGCACCCAAAGCGATCCTGGGCCAGCTGTATGGGCATCAGAACTCCATCTGCAACGATTCGGCAACACTACATCTTGCCTCATTCCCCAAACTCGTCCTGCCATTACTCATCCCTTCACTGTTTGTGGTGATAATTTAAAAGAATTTACCTCAGAAAAGGTATTTTTAGAGGTGTTTTTAGTCAGATTTCTTAGCTTTTTGACCACACATATCTGGCAGCGCCACCTTAACCAGAGGTTCAGCTTGAAGTTTGTCAAGGTTTCAGCAGTATGTTAACAGGACTAGAAAGTAAAATTATAAGGAAAAGACTGGCCTTTTTTTCTTGGAGCAAGGAAGCTGGAGAGATGACTGCAGAGGGGTATATAAAATCACAAGGGGCACAGATAAGCTGAATAAGTTTTATTCCCAGGTAGGGGAGTTTAAAACTAGAGGACATAGGTTTAAGATAGTGCTACTGAAGATGGGTGACAAGTAATGCGGTTCATAAAGCAAGAAATACTTTATTAATAGCCCGTCTCTAGCGCACAGAAGATCATCGGGACACAGCTCCCAGCCCTGGAGGACACCTACAGTTCTCGCTGCCTAAGGAAAGCTACAAGCATCTGTAAGGACAATACGCACCCAGGCAATCATCTGTCTGAACTTCTTCCATCTGGCAGACGTTATAAGATTTTCTATGCCTGCACCTCCAGACTGAAAAATAGCTTTTTTCCCCAGAGCTATAATTGCTCTGAACCAATTGATCAAGCATCATCCATAAATGTGTTACATTGCTACTTTAATACTGGTTTTATGGCTGTCATGCATCTGAGTTGCCCTTTTGTACTGCTGGACATTGCTTGTACTGGCTGGTTACTTGATTTTATTTACCGTTTATTTATTTTATTTGTTGTTTTATAGCATTGAGTATGAGAGTTGCAAACTCATTTTCGCTGTATTGGTGCATGACAAATTGTACTATGCAATGACAATAAAGATATTTCATCCTTTCATCCTTCATCCTTTTTCTGTGGAAAATTGTGGTAAACAGTCAGTGCAAACAATGAAGAGGCGAGTGAAGGTGAGGCTGACCTGAGGGTCAAGGCGTGCGTGCGCGATGCAAAGTCGGAGCGAGGTCAAGCCATGTTCAAGGAGAAGGGATCAGCACGGCATGGTCAAAACGGAGTCGGTAGGTTCCAAGCGGTGAAAAGGAGTTTTTGGAGCCCGCCCACCCAAACTGAGAGGGAGGTCTGATTGATCGAAGCGCCAGGCCGATCTGGAAAGGTCAGGTACAGACCAACACACGGCGCACGGCGGTGGGGTCCTGGCCCAGAGCTTACTAAAATAACGGGGCCTGGGAACGACCTGGTGTTTGGACCATTTAAATGCCTGTTCAGATGGATTGAAAAGGCAGGGTATCTTTGAATGTTGAATGTAAACTATGCATTTTAACCATTAAAAATATACTTTATCACCTTTGTACCTAAAATGTATAAAAACCTGATGCACTTTGAGTTTGGAAAAATTCTTCCATCAATCCTCCCGTTTGCTTATGTGTACAGAGACCTCTTATGACTACAATTATAGATTCTCTGTGGTTTCATTAAGGTTGTAGCAGCTGCACAGCAGTATGCAGGTGGGGGGGGCAGGTAGCCTTGGAATTTTCACAGTGTCTTATGGAATCATGGCTGAGGAAACTTGATTACCAACAACCATCTTCTCTAGATGATGATTGAGACCTCTCAGCTGGTGTGAGGGACATTCGAAAATATACTGCTCCTCCCAAATTTGATACACGAGTGACTCAAGGGTATTTACATTGAGGGCAGAGTCACGATTGAGGATTTTTTTTTGAATTGCACCCTGCCGAAGGCAGTGACTGCCTTTGTCCTTGATGGGCTTCTCTTCATTGTTAGTTCTTAGTAAGGTGGGTTCATGGATGCTGAGGTCTTGGTAGAATGAAAATTCTTCATATGTAATTATCACCAAAGAAGGGTCTCGTCTTGAAATGTTGCCTGTTTATTCATTTCCATAGATGCTGCCTGACCTGCTGAGTTCCTCCAGAATTTGGTGTGTTGTTATGGAGAAGAATAATTGCTCTGGATTTCCAGGATCTGGAGAATCACTTGTATTTATGGTAGAGTAAGATTAATGTTACATCTCAATTAAACAAGAAGGCCAGTGGAGGACTTTTGTTCAGTTCTCTGTTTATTGATATAAAGCAGGCTGAGTACAACGAAGTGCAGGCTATTTGTACAATAGATGGAACTTATGTTAACTTCATGGACTGCATTTAGTTGTTTTTAAAATTCCAAACACAGTGGATTCCAGTTAATTGGGCTATTGGTTAATCGGCGCAGCTGCTTATTTAGGACAACTCTTAAAGAATAAAACAAATCAAGAAAATAGTCGGAATTCCCTTTGTTCATTTGGGACACTATGCCACTTAATTGGGACAGGAGACTGTTGCTGAACAGCTTCTAACTAGCGTCAGTTGCGTGCACATTGTGTGGCCATTAGACACTACATCGTGCTTAGAGCAAACACTTTTTAAATAGTGTCAATTGTGGGTGTTTGTGTTCAAAAAGCAGTGACTTTTGCCACTGATAGGTAGCGGGAAATAAGCAATAAGACAACTCAGACTATTTTGCGCACTGCGGTTTCAAGCATTCGGGCTTGGAGATGCCAGAAACAGACAGGAGGGAAAAATAAACGTTTGCATTACTTCAACAAGCTAGGCACTACGGAAAATTTGAAGGTATTGACAATCATCTTGAATGTTACAATGAAAATGAAAATTTGGAGGATGCATTTGTCAAAAGCATTGTTTGAAGGCAGTCCATTATCTGTGCTGATTTTGTTCATTTACAGTCAATTAAAAGAACATGGTAGGTTTCACCAATAATTAGTAACCAAAACCAAATTTTATCATACTGTCGTAGTTTTGGTAGTGATTTAATTTGTGCCATATTTCATTTAAATGCATAATTTGTTACTCAACTAAACAGTAGTTTGTCTCTTTTTAAGTACCATTTTAACTATCTTCATGAAACAATGGCTAATTGAGGCAGCCGTTTGGGTCAAAATGTATTGGTCCCAGTGTGTCCCAGTTAACTGGACTCCATTGTATATTGCTATAACACAATGTGAAGACCATAAAATATAGGAACAGAATTAGGCCATTCATCCCATTGAGTCTGCTCTACCATTTCATCGTGGCTGTATTTCTCAACTCCATTGTCCTGACTTCTTCCTGTAACCCTTAATCCCTTTACCAATCAATCCCTACCTTAAATATACCCAGTGACAAAGCCTCCACAGCTGTCTGTGGCAATGAATTTCACAGATTCACCACACTTTGGCTAAAGAATTCCTCCTCATTCTGTCCTAAAGGGACGTCTCTTTATTTTGAGGCCCAATCCTCAGATCCTGGACTTCCCACCTAATGGAAACATCCTCTCCTGCCCACTCTGTCCAGGACTTTCAATATCCCTGAGATCCTCAGAGAGTTTCAATGAGGTTCACCCCATCCCACCCCACCCCATCCTTCTGAATTCCATCAAATACAGGCCCAGCGACATGAAATTATCATATTTCCAGCTTTTCATTCTTGGGATCATTCTTGTCATCACACCTGGATCCTCTCCAGGGCCACTGAATCCTTCTAGATACGGGGCCAAAAATAGCTCACAGTAATCCAAATGCAGTCTGACCAAAGCCTTAGAAAGCCTCAGCATTACATAAATAATCGATAACACCGCATTAACCTTCTTTACTGCTGACTCAAACTGCAATTTAACCTTGACAGAATCCTGAACTAGGACTCCCAAGTCCCTTTGCACCCCGATCTCTGAATTTTCTCCCTATTTAGAAAATAGTCCACACCTTTATTCTCCCTACCAGACTGCAAATCCCAGACTCCCTGACGTTGTATCCCATCTGCCACTATTTGCCCACTCTCCTAACCTATCCAAGTCCTTCCTCCACAACACTAGCTTGGCCACAATGCCTTAAGTTCCTTCATTCCAATACTAATGAATAAAGTGAAAAGTTGCAGTCCCAACACCGCAGCCTGTGTTGTTAGATCATAGCATGAATTCAAAATCATTAGGTATGTAGCAGATTAATGACATAAATTGTGAGATCCAGTATATCAGAGCACTAATGTAATATACAGTACTGTGCAAAAGTCTCAGGCACATTTATATAGATTGGACTTCTACACAGTACTGTAGTCATTTTATGTATTGTAGTGTAACTCCTACAAAAAATAGCACATTTCACGGCATATAAGAGTGATGATAAACCTGATTCTGATGTGGGTCTCTATTGTGGAAGGGGGCAGGGAGAGGGGAATCATGGCTGGGAAATGGGAGGGAACGGGAAAGGAGCGGGAAGCACCAGAGAGATATACTGTAATGATCAACAAGCCAATTATTTGGAATCAAATGATCGTGCCTGGTGTCTCAGGGCTGGGTGTTTCTGTACTGTGCAAAAAGTTTTAAGCACCCTAACTATATATACGTATGGGCCTAAAACTTTTGCATAGTACAGTAATTCTATAGGTACTGTGCATATACTGCATCTTGACTAATCCAAACTGCAGATTTCTAGCGCTAATTACAGTAGTTTTGCATTTTAATCACATGGAGATGAGTAATAATCAAAGTTCAGTAGCAGCTGGATGACATTCTGTTGGGAAATTGAAGGACCAATGGCTTGCAACTGGCTTACTTTAATGTAATTTCTTCGACAGCATCTGCAAGCTTCTGGTACTGCTTCAGATCATTGTAGATGTGTACAGAAATTCGAACATACAACTTTCCTCCCAGAGCTTTGATGGGCACCTGGTTATAAATGAGATGCAGCAAAACGCATCAGTACACAAACAAAAATCTGCTTCAAAGTAGAACAGATTGCCAAGGTTTCTGACGTAAATGTGATCTGGTGCGGAGTAAGTCTTTCCGGCCCCTTCGAGCCACGCCACCCCAGCACACCCCGACAACCCCGATTAACTCCAACCCAATCACGGCACAAGTGACAATGACCAACTAACCCACCCAGTATGTCTTTGAACTGTGGGAGGAAACCAGAGCACGTGGGGAAAACCCACAGGGAAGACGTACAGAGGCTCCTTATAGATTGGACTCTGAACTCCAACACCTTGAGTTGTAATAGCTTTGCGCTAACAACCATACTCTTTCACTTTGCATGAATCATTTGAAAAAACACACATCTAAATACCAGTATAAGCATTTCTGCATCAACATCTGTCCGTTCCTAAATTTGCACGTGAGCTATAAACCTAAATCATGGTTAAGCGAAAGCATGACCCATATCCATGTTAATGCATTGGGAAGTACAATGGCAATGGACTGTCCCCCCAGACTTACCGAAGGAAAAACTAAAATTTCCCAACACAAAGGCCGGGAAAGAGAAATGAATGGAATGCCAAACTTGCTTTTGCAGCAGTCAAAAGCTTGGCAATTATATTCGGATGAAGGATAAAGCTACATAATTAATCTAAAATTAGTGTAGATTTTCTAGGAAGGGAAGAATTTAAACCCAATTAATTGCTGACCAGGTTTAGACTGGCTTCTGGAGGATGTAATTCTAACCTGATTGCAATTTTTGTAGCAGAAACAAGAAACTGCAATGGTTCTTCAAATTTTTACTGGGTTATAAATGCAGACTTACAGTTTCATCCTCAAATTTACAAGGACTTCAAAAGTTTGAGCACAGAGGGAGTAATGTTCTGAGCCGCGTATATTTCAGCGCAAGAAGTATTGCAGGAATGGCAGATGAGCTCAGGGCATGGATCAACACATGGAATTGATATTGTAGCCATTGGTGAGACTTGGTTGCAGGAGGGGCAGGACTGGCAGCTCAGTATTCCAGGGTTTCATTGTTTTAGACATGATGGAGTGAGAGGGATTAAAGGGGGCAGGGGTGGCATTACTAGTCAGGGAAAATGTCATGGCAGTGTTCCGTCAGCACAGACTGGAGAACCCGTCTATTGAGAAAGGTATGACCATGTTAATGAGGCTATATTACAGACCATCCAACAGACTGAGAGATTTAGAGGAACAAATTTGTAGAGAAATTGCAGACTTTTGCAAGAGAAACATAGGTTTGTGATAGTGGGTGATTTTAACTTTCCACAAATTGACTGGGATTCCCATACTGTAAAAGGGCTTGCTGGGATAGATTTTGCTAAGTGTGTCCAGGAAAGTTTCCTTAATCAGTATATAGAAGTCGCAACAAGAGAGTGTGCAATACTTTATCTGCTATTAGGGAATGAGACAGGGCAGGTGAGAGGAGCTTGTGTAGGGGAACACTTTGCATCTTAGGATCATAACACCTTTAGCTTCAAAGTAAATATTGAAAAAGATAGGTCTGATCCGCTGGTTGAGATTCTAAATTGGAGAAAGACCAATTTTGATAGTATCAGAATGGACCTAGCAAATGTGGATTGGGACAAGTTGTTTTCTGGTAAAGGTGTACTTGGTAAATGGGAGGCCTTCAAAAGTGAAATTTTGAGAGTACAAGGCTTGTGTGTGCCTGTCAGAATAAAAGGTTCAGGAAACTTCGGTTTTCAAGATTTATTGAAGCCCTGATTAAAAAAAAAAGATGCATAGCAAGTATAGGCAAGTAAGAACAAATGAGATACTTATGGAGTATAAGAAATGCAAGAGAACACGCAAGAAAGAAATCAGGAGGGCTAAAAGAAGGCATGAGGTTGCCCTAGCAGACCCAAGGTGAAAGAAAATCCCAAGGGATTCTACATGTATATTAAGAACAAAAGGATTGCAAGGGACAAAACTGGTCCTCTGGAAGATCAGAATGGTATCTATGCGCGGAGTGGAAAGGGATGGGGGATATTTTGTTTCTGTATTTATTCGGGAGGCAGACACAGAGCCGAGAGGTGAGGCAAAGCAGCAGCAAGTTCGTGGACCCTGCACAGATTAGACAGGAGGAGGTGTTTGCTGTCTTGAGGCAAATTAGGGTGGATAGATCCCGAGGGCTTGACAAAGTGTCCCCTCAGACCCTGTGGGGAGGGAGGTGCAGAAATTGCAAGGACCCTAGCACAGATATTTAGGTCATCCTTAGTGACAGGTGAGGTACCAGAGGATTGGAGGATAACTAATGTTGTTCCGTTGTTTAAGAAAGGCTCTAAAAATAAACCAACAATTTATAGGTGGGTGAGCCTGATATCAGTAGTGGGGAAGTTATTGGAAAGTATTCTAAGGGACCAGATAGTATGAGAATTTGCACAGACATGGACTGATTAGGGACAGTCAGCATGGCTTTGTGCAAGGTAGGTCATGTCCAACCAATCTCAGAGAGCTTTTTGAGGGAATTATCAAGAAAATTGATGAAGGCAAGGCAGTGGATGTTGACTACATGGACATTAGCAAGGCTTTTGGCAAGGTCCCACATAGGAGGTTGGTCAAGAACGTTCAATCACTTGGCATTCAAGAGGAGGTAGTAAATTGGATTAGACATTGGTTGCTTGGGAGAAGTCAGAGTTGGGGTGAGTTGATCTCCAATCTTAGCAATTTATTTGCAAACATTCCATCACTATAAGAGGAGACATCATCAGTGTGCTGTCAATTGTGGTGTGTCCTCTGAATGCTTCACCTTTATAGACTTATTAATCAACATTGATCATCACTACAGAAATTCAGTTGTGATGTAGGGGAGAAAGTCTCTTTGATGATTGGTTGTGTGATGATCTTCATGTGTTTTGGTCTGGAATCTTGCCCTCATTAGCTCATAAACAGGATCGAGGTCGACATGTCTGTTTACAGGATTGTTTGCAGAAAACCATGGCTCTGGGAATTCTTGTGCATGCTGTGTGTTTGCCTGCACCATGACTTTCACTGACGCCCAGTCAAATATGTGCCCCTCTTTATCTTCATGGACAGAGACTAGGGAGTGTTGCTCACTTGACAGCCAGAGAATGGTAGTAGATGGCTGCCTCTCTCACCGGAGGCCTGTGACTAGTGGAGTGCCACAGGGATCGGTGCTGGCTCCATTGTGGTTTGTCATCTATATCAACGATCTGAATGATAATCTGGCTAACTGGATCAGCGAATTTGCAGATGATACCAAGATAGGGGGTGCAGTAGACAGCAAGGAAGACTATCAGCTTGCAGCAGGATCCGGACCTACTGGATAATGGACTGAAAAATGGCAGATAGAATTTAATGCAGACAAATGTGAGCTGGTGCACTTCAGTAGGAGCAACCAGGGTAGGTCTTACTCAATGAATAGTTGGGCACAAGGAGTGTGAAAGATCAAAGGGATCTGGGAATACAGGTCCGTAATTCTTTGAAATTGGTAGACAGGGTCATAAAGAAAGCCTTTGGCACTTTGGTCTTCATAAATCAAAGTACTGAGTACAGGAGATGGGATATTATGTTGAAGTTGTCTAAGACATTGGTGACGCCAAATTTGGAGTATTGTGCGCAGTTTTGGTCACCTACCTACAGGAAAGATGTAAACAAGGTTGAAAGAGTACAGGGAAAATTTACAAGGAAGTTGCCGGGACTGGAGGACCTGAGTTACAAAGAAAAATTGAATAGTTTGGGACTTGGAACATTGAAGATTGAGGGGAGATTTGATAGAGGTGAACAAAATTATGAGGGGTATAGTTAGGGTAAATGCAAACAGGTTTTTCCCACTGAGATTGAGCGAGTCTACAACTAGAGGTCATGGGTAAAGAGTAAAAGGTGAAAAGTTTAAGGGGAAAATGAAGGGAAACTTCTTCACTCAGAGGATCGTGAGAATGTGGAACAAGCTGCCATTGCAAGTAGTGTATGCAACCTTGATTTCAATGTTTAAGAGAAATTTGGATAGGTACATGGATAATAGGGGTATGGAGGATTATGGTCCCGGTGCAGGTTGATGGGAGTAGGCAGCTTAAGTGGTTTAGCATGGACTAGATGGGCCAAAAGGCCTATTTCTGTGCTGTACTTTTCTATAAGTCTAAGGAGAGGATTACTTAGAAATCCTGGTACTTGGCTCAGTCACAAAAGCTGGGAAATGGACTGTCATTCATAAGCACTGATGTTCTGCTTGACATTGCACATCAACTGCACATTGATCAGTAAGAGGAGGTTCTCATTTATAGTTCCATATTTTTAAATTGTTCCTCGAGTCTTTTGGAATTTTCAGCCCTGTAGCTGCTTTCCTAAATCCATTAATAAGGATATTGATTTGAACGACTGCTGCCTTGTATGTCTTTTCAGTAAGATGGTGAATAGTTACCTCCCCATTTAACCTGTCAATAACATCCTGTAAAGTTACAATTGCAAAGAACTTTTAAGTGAGTTTGCATTGTCTTAAAATGTTGTTTTCCTGGTGGTGATATTTCTCAACAGGCTTGTGGTGAGCACCCATAGGTTTGAACTCCTAACCTGGAGATGTGTTTAAATCCCACAAAGTCATCCAAAGAAATTAAATTCAAGTAGGTAAAAATAATGTGTTAGGTGATGTTTTTTGTATAGTTTCTGGCAAACATTTACTATTTCTCATATATATGTGGCATTTTCCTTTGGTCCAAACCACTTTCAATGATCTCCACTGGAATTTCCATTTTACCAGTCACCTTAGCAACAGAATTGCCTTTACGAACATTTGTACAACTCTGGCCCTCTACCTAATAACAGCCTGCATGTGGACATGATGTGAGAAGTTAGAAACGAATTAGGCCAGCTGAAAACTTGGATGCTAAGACTTTGCTACTGATATAGTACATTGACCTGTCTACCCCAATATTAGACAGGTGACAAATAATTTCCAGTTTTTTGTGATAGAGGAACAATAGAAATTAAGACGGCAATGGGAACCTTACCTCAATGTTAAACTGGCTGTACAGGATATTCTGGATGGTCTCTGCCTGCTCATAATTTGCATAATCACCTTTAAGTAGACGCTCTGGGAGTCGAACACATGCCATAGAACCAAACATTCCTCTTTGGGCCAGTAGTCCAGTTTTCCAACGGTTCACCAGTAAATCCACTGAGCAAAGGTGAACAGATTAATTAGATAAGTAGCACATTTGTAGAGAACCAGAAAAAAGTTCAAAGAAAGCTGTAAAGGCACACTAGAGTAAAACTTCCATTATTAAGGAAGAATGAAACATGGAATTTGATTTTGCATTGAGTAACTGATGCATGTTTTAATTAGCCACACAAGATATTTCAATGTCCAGATTATGCCCCTAAGTGTACTTCAGTGGTACTCAGTTAGATCCTAGACCATTTAAGGGGAAAGGAACATTTTTATTACATGAAGCTAAAACATTTCGGCAATGTGGAAAATATAAACAGAAATTATATGTTGGAATAAAAATTCTTCTGCCAAACCTCAGAATTGCAGTGATTCAATGTATTTTCATCTAACGGATGATTCAGTACTTGTTTTAATGCAGAGATTGTCAGAACATCAAGTGGTTGATGCAACAAAAGACAATGAACTGAACTGACAATGCTATCTTTACCTGAAGCAAATAATTAGTCTTTTAAACAGCTTCTACTGCAATTGCAAGTCAACAAATTCCTATCTTGGTGAACTCTATTTTACGACGGAGATCACTATTTTATGATGGAAATCACTATTTTACCATGGACTCCACTATTTTACAATGGCGACCACTATTTTACTTCAGATATCACTGTTTTACTATGGAGATAACTATTTTGCAACAGAGACCACTACTTTATGACAGTGATTACAACGGAGACTAACATCTTACGTTGGAGACCAGATTTAGGCAGCTGTCTTTCCCATGAAATATGGTATGTACTTGCTGTAATGTATAGATCTAATCCTTTTAGAGCAATGACTCCTCTTAGCACTATGTACGATCTGTTGTCTGTGCATGCACATTGTTTTCTCTCTCACTGCATTGTGAATACACCAGTTAAAGCCACCTCCAGTGTGTGTGCTTTTAATTAATCGATATGTGGTTGTGCACAGACACAACAAATTGGTGACAAGTACAAACCTGAATGTCAGAAAATATCACAAAGTGCATTGTCAGTTACGGGACAAAACGACGCAAGGAAAGAGTTAAGCAGGATGGAAGGCCGTCACAGAGACTAACAAAGGGACGCGTGAGTACAGCCCAGCACACTGTGAAAGATGTGCAACTAGTTTAATTTAAAATGAAAATAATCTGTCGTGAAAGTTAACTAATTAGATAGTGCTAATGAAGACTGAGAGTCATATATTGAGGGTTGAACTGTATTGTAACGTGAACAATGTGAAGGAGCAAAAGAAAGCACCCACTCTTCCTAGCTTGATGGGTCCAAGAACGTACAGTCTCTTACGCAACTTAGTAACCCCTGAAAAGCCTGAAAGCAAGATGTTTGACCTAATTGGTATAATTTTACAAAATCACTTGAGCGCTAAACCACTGGTAATAGCTGAGAGATTTAGATTTTACAAAAGGAACCAGTCAAAGGATAAAAGCATTTCTGAATACATTGCATAAACTTTCCCAGTACTGTGACTTTAGAGATGGAATTTTTAATGCATTAAGGCACAGGCTTGTATGGGCATGCATAGTCAAAGCACGCAGAAGAGGCTACTTTCAGAAAGAGACATAACCTTAAAAATGGGCGTTGACCATTGCAATATCATTGGTGACTGCAGCAAAGGATGCAGCAGAACTACAGAAAAGGAGGTTAGAATGTGAAATGCACAAAATGTCCCTGAATGATGCAAAAAGCCAAACATCTTATCATGACAAATCCTCCCAGAACGCAAATAACTGCTGGTTCAAAGAAAAAGTTTTTAGAAAGTATCATAGACAAGATCATGTAGACAGAGTGTGCAAGTCAAACAAAAAGCACAACGAAAGTGAAAAACCACATCGAGAGAAAAGTTTCACACACAAAACTAAGCAAATGCATAAAGTGACTGAATGTGAAACAGACAACACCGAGTCTGACAAAGGTGAGCTGTCAAACCTAGAACTGCATAGTATTACTGAAGCAGATCGCAAAATCATCTGGATCACAACAAATGTGTCTGGTGTAAAACTGAAAATGGAGCTGGATACAGGGTCAGCATTGTCTATGATTCAGGTTGCTTGGGATTGGAAAATGGACGTGGACTTGGAAAAAAAAGCTTGTGTTTCCCCCAGACATTGCAGCTACAACACTCCGGCCAGACATGGTCCTGTGGTCTACAACATTCAAGCTGGCATATGTTGTGGAATTGACAGTACCATGGGAAGATGGTGTCAAAAAGCTTATGAGAGGAAAAAGACCAAGTACTCTGAACTGGCAACTGAAGCTGCCCAGAATGGCTGGAAGACCAAGATTTTCCCTGTAGAAGTGGCATGCAGGGGATTCGTTGCTACATCTACGACCAGTCTATTGAAGAAGATGGGAGTGAGGGGGTCACTCCCTCCAACAAGCAATCAAGTCCTTGTCAAATGCAGCAGAAGAAAGCAGCAATTGGATTTGGATTAAAAGGAAAGACAACAACTGGGCCGCAAGATGAAGACAGGAGGGTATGGAACTGAGGGGGGTGTATCTGGGACGCCAGGTAGCACCATTGAGTCCTCTGGAGACATCGTGGGCTTATCAACGAAATGTCAAAGAAGGACGGTGCCCACCTGATGACCCCAATGACGTACCTACCCTCCCTCCTTGTCACCACTCCAAACCCACAGCCAATATTGAGAGTGCTAACTTACCATAGGGATTGAAACATCAAGTCCTAATAGCTCTACCAGAGGCTGACTACAACAGACTGTTTTCTAAGCTACCATTAGAGAAGACCTCAGTGATACTAAAGACCTAGAACAGGCAAAAAACGTGTCTCCCAAAGGCAAAGTGAATGTGATGTACAGAGGCCAAACACAGCAGTTAGAGGTTTATATGTTTAAAAGTGGAGGGCTAGTACTTTTCAGACATGAATGGTTGAGTACAATGAAACTAGACTGACACTCCATCAAAGGTCTCAGTGTGGCATCAACGGCAGCCCAGATGGTAGCACTAACCAGAGACTGGCACAGCACTTAATGCTAATGAGACGGTGTTTGAGAGGGGGATTGGTAAACTCAAAGGCATGAAGCCCAGAACTGAGCTGGATGAAACAGTAACACCAAGATTTCATGAAGTGCATCCAGTGCCTTACAC
The DNA here is from genome assembly GCF_963921235.1 of Mobula hypostoma. Classification (NCBI taxonomy): domain Eukaryota; kingdom Metazoa; phylum Chordata; class Chondrichthyes; order Myliobatiformes; family Myliobatidae; genus Mobula; species Mobula hypostoma. The sequence continues at coordinate 138,355,643 of NC_086098.1, forward strand.
ACTAGATCCTACTATGGATGCAGAGCTTGGGGGCATCTGGAATTCACTCCAAGGTTGAGTGGAGCGATTGGGCCATGCCCACTGTCCCAGTAATCAAGAAGGGAAGGCTGGGGCTATTTGTATATGTGGGGATTTTAACCCATCAACCCGGCCCGGTGCTACGTACTGTGCAGTATTCACTGCCACAAATAGAAGACATTTTTGCATCTTTGGCAGGTGGGAAGAGATTTTCAAAGATTGACTTGTCACAAGCCTATCTGCAAGTGGAGATCGAGGAGTCAAGCAGGAAGTTCCCTACAATCAACACTCAAAAGGGACTGTTCCAGCATAATCGTCTCGTCTTTAGAGTCGTATCAGCTCCAGCAATTTGGCAAACAGAAATGGACCAAGTGCTTCAAGGTATCCCTGGAACACAATGTTACCCTGATGACATCATTGTGACTGGCAACAATGATGAAGAGCACCTTCACAACCTTGAAAAGTGCTTACCAGGCTGAGTGAGTTTGGTCTGCGCACAAAGAAAGAGGAACGTGAGATTTTCAAGAATGAAACCTCATATTGTGGACATGTCATTGACAAGCAGGGCTTACGTAAGTCACAAGAGAAGAATGAAGAAGTGCTACAGGCACCCAAACCAGAAAATGTGTCACAACTCAGGTCATACTTGGGGCTTGTAAACTACTACTACCAGTTTCTTCCAAACATTGCTACAGTGCTGCACCCATTGAACACACTGTTACAGATGGGAGCAAAGTGGGAATGATCGGAAAGATGTGAAAAAGCTTAAAAAAAAACAAAGAGACTAATAAGATCAGATGAACAGCTCACCCATTATGACTCATCCCTGCCCATCAGAATGGCGTGCAATACTTGCCCTTATGGCACTGGTGCTGTTTTGTCACACACCATAAAAGATTGATCTGAATGTCCGATTGCATTTGCTTCAAGATCACTAATGATTGCAGAACACAACTATGCACAGATCGACCGAGAGGCCCTTAGTCTAGTATGGGAAATAAAGAAGTTCCACCACCATCTCTATGGACAAAAGTTTACGCTAGTGACAGATCACCAGCCCCTTGTGTCCATTTTAAATCCCAGGAAGGGAACTCCGGTGATGACTATACCTGGTTACAATGTTGGGCACTGTTCCGAGGAACCCACTCTTATGACATAGAGTTCAAGGGTACCAAACAACACAGCAATGCTGATGGATTGTCACATCCTCCTCTACTGGCAACTAAAGAAGAAAAGTCGTCATACTGTGACCCAGCTGAAGTGTAGCACACCACATTGGTGGACCGGTTACCAGTAATAAATTCGGAAATACAAAGGGAAACAAGGAATGACCGGAAATTGCCGAAAGTCTATGATGTCACCATGCAAGGATGGCCAGCTCATGGTAACACTATGTTTCCAGAGTTCTCAGCGAGATGAGACCAACTGTTGGTATGTTAAAGAACGTTGATGTGTAGATCTTGTGTTACGGTTCCCTCTAAACTACACCCCAGAGTATTAGAAAATCTGCACGAAGGACACTTGGGTACAGTCAAGATGAAGAGTTTCGCCCAGAGCTATGTGTCATGGCTGTGAACAGATAAACAGGCTGAAGACTTGGCCAAAAGCTGTTCCGGATGCCAAAACATTCAGGCACCATTACATCTGTGGGAGTCGCCGTCTTCACCATGGCAAAGAGTACATATTGACTTTGCTGGGCCATTCATGGACTCCAATGTTCCTGATTTCTGTGGATGCTCATCTGAAGTGGCCACAAGTTATACCAGTGAAGCCAACCACCTCAGCAAAGACTGTGTCTGCCCTGAGGACTATCTTCACCAGAAATGGCTTACCAGAACACATTGTCAGTGACAACGGACCACAATATATGTCAGAAGAATTCCTACTGTTAATGAAGATAAATGGCATCAGTCATTTCAAGTCAACTCCTCACCACCCTGCAAAGAATGGGTTGGCTGAAAGGTTCATCCAAACCTTCAAAAAGTCCATTAAAGCGATGGACAATGAGGACATTTCTCTACAACACAAGGGTGGACAGTTTCCTTTTTGTGTATCAGAACTCTTTTCATGCAACAACAAATCAAACACCTGCAATTCTGTTCATGAACAGGAGCCTGAGATCTTGCATAGACCTCCTGAAACAGAAGGAAGTGCAGAATAAACAGTTCAGCCAGTTGCCAAGTGAAGCAGCAAGCAGCTTCAAGGTTGGGCAGGAAGTCCTAGTGCGTGATTACTGAGAAGACAAGTGGACACCTGGTAGGAAAGCTACAAGAACTGGACCACTGATGTACACAGTGGATGTTGGAGATCAGACATGGAGATGTCAAGTGGACCAACTGCTGGATGCTCAACTGAGGAACGCACCTGAGTCGACTGCATCCAACGAGATGGACACATTACAGTCACCGGACTTAAGGCTGGTTTATACTTCTGCGTCAAATCGACACCGTACTTACGGCGTCGCCGCGAACCCTATGCAGATCCCTATGCTGTAGCCTGACGTGCACCTCTCCCAAAATGTAACTACATGTCGCGGCAAAGCAGACTGCAACAACTGTGATTGGTCCGCTTGGTAGCATCGCATTTCCTCCTACGCTGCAATAGCTTCCCATTGGCCAACTAAAGGGCAGGGAAGGAACTCTGGCTGCAATGTTTTCCATAAAGCTTTACAGACCTCCGAAATTATGGAGGACACATTCCGCTTTTACGAAAAAAGACGCTCGCTTTAAACTTATTTTCCCCAAGAAAGGCTACCATGACCATGAAGCCTTGCACGGGCAGGTGTGTGCGCATGTGCGACGTGCCCGAATTGCAGAGCGACGCAGACACACCAATGCGCAAGTATAAATGCTCACAATGCACGTAGGCCACTTGCGTAGGTTACAGCGTCCATTTGACGCACAAGTATAGATCAGCCTTTACCTCTAATGAACATCACTGACAGCAACTTAATCTTAGACAAGCACCAACCAAACCTGATGATACTCCACAGGTCCAGAGGTGCTATGAGAACGTTGTCATTGACACGACACCTGTCAAATCTGATGCTACTCCACAGGTCCAGGGGTGCTACCCTAAAGAAAGACAGTACCACCCAAAAGACTGACTCTTTAGAATAGTGACATTAGCGATGGATTTTATCGTGAAAGCATGTTTATTTGAATATGGTTTGTGATAGGGAAATTGAATGTTTTGTACATATACAGTTTTATGTTACATTAATCTAAAGGGGAAGTGTAATGTATGGATCTATTTCTTTTAGAGCAATGACCCCCCCCCTCCCCTTTAGCACTACAAATTGATCTGTCGTCTACGCATACGCATTGTTCTTGCTCTCTCTCTCTCTCTCTCACTGCAATGCGAATGCACCAGTTAAAGCCATCTCCAGTGAGCTTGCTTGTACTTAATCAATATGTAGCTGTGCACGGACACAACACTTGCATCAGTTATGATGCACACTTCTAAGATGCTAACATGACAGAAATTATGAATAACACAAGAGCATACAGACCAGAATTTCATCTAGTCTTAAAAACAGAGAGGACATCAGTAGCAGCGCAGATAATGATTTATATTCGCCAGTAGTCTAAAGCAACAATGTTTAGTTTGAATGCAGAAAGAAAACAACTTAGGGAATCACAGAAAACATACGATGAAGGAGGCTATTCAACCCATTGTGTTATGTCAGTCAAAGAAGAGCTCATAAACTTAATCCTTTTTTTCAGTATTTTAAATGTGTAGCCCTGCTAATCATAGCTCTTCAAATAAATATCCAAGTACTGTTTATGTGTTGAATATTTATGAGTGTAATCATCCTTTCAAGGAGTTCCAGATCCTTACTACTGGGAGGAAAAAAACTGTCTCCTCAGCTTCCCTCCACTGTTCAAAAATAAGAGATTTAAAGCAAATCTATGTCTTCTCAGTTTTGAACCCTTTGCTATGAGAAAATGGTCCTCTTTTATTCTATCCAGGCTGTTTGCAAATGCACACACCTCAGTAAATCCTCCTCTCATTATCCTAGAATCCAAAGAACAATAATCTTCGTTTATCCAGTCTTTCATCATAGCTACGATTTTCCAATCCAGATTCAAAGCTTGGCAAAACTCAGTGTCCTCTCACTTCTTTTCAGTAATATTGTGTCCACAACTTTATGCAGTATTCAAACTATGGACCATAAGATACAGGAGCAGAATTAGGCCATCGCATCTGCTCCACCACTTAAGTATGGCTGATCCATTTTCCCTCTCATCCCCAATCTCCTGCCTTCTCCCCATGCCCTGACGAATCAAGAATCTATCAACCTCTGTCTTAAATATACTCAAAGACTTGGCCTCCACGGCTACTTGTGGCAACAAATTCCACAGATTCACTACTCTCTTGCTAAAGAAATTTCTCCTCATCTTCATTCTAAAATCTTCATTCCTCTCTATTCTAAGGCTGTGTCCTCTGGTCTTAGACTCCCCCACCATAGGAAGCATCCTCTCCATATCCACTCTGTTGAAGCTTTTCAACATTCGATAGGTTTCTTATCTCCCCTGCATATAGATCATAAACATTACAAATAAAGAACCCAGTACTGATGAGCCACTGGATTCAAAGTATATTTATTATCACAGTACGTATGCAGTGTACAACCGAGTTTCATCTTCCCACAGAGAGCCAGGAAAAAAAGAAACACCACGGAACCCAGTCAAAGAAAACATCAAACACCTAACATGCTGAAAAAAAAGAACAAATCAATCAAACTAAATTATTTTTTTACTCTCTCTTTGCTTTCCTAATTTCCACTTTACTGTCACTTCTACTTTTTCTCTACACACTTGCTGGTGCATTTTCGTGATGCCTGACATATGCTCACTTCAAAAGCAGCAAGGTGCAGACGCTGAACTCTAAAATAAAACAAAAACAGAAAATATTAAGAAACATAGGATGTTAGGCAATATTTGTAGAGACAGAAAGAAGTATTGTAGCTGCACGCCAAAAACTTTTAATTAAATGTCTTCCTAATATATCTTCCTTTCTAGCTTTCAGGGGAGTATATAGTGACATATAATAAATTTATTCTGAACTTTGCACTGTTGAAGTAGTGAAACCAAAGCAGAGAATGTCAGAAGCATTCAGCAGACCAAGCAACACTACTAGGGAGAGAAATTAGCCTGGGCTCTTCGTGAGCTAGTAATATGAGAAAACAGCCCGTTAACATTTTGGACTGACATGTATCAAGACCACAAATGTTAAAAATGAAAGAGGGAGTTAAAATCCATTTTACTTGTCAAAAGAAAGCTGAATGATGTGTGAGCGTGTCATTGTTACATTAAAATAAGTTTACAATTTGAATTAAGCCAACGTAAAGGTCACATGTCTGTGTCTGAACATAGAAAGAGAACAAGACACAATAATATAGTTGTCTCTTCTTGGCTTTTGAAGGATGATTTAGAGCATACTAATATTTTGGGATGAACTTTTAAATAATTGTAGTAGCATTGCAGATCTGGCAGACAAATTTCAGAAAAGCTATACTGAGTTCTGTCGATAGTGGTAAAATATTGGCAGGCATATTTATTTATGAGAGACAATGAACAATGTAGGCTATACATGATTTTTCTTCAGCGGTTTGATCAGGGCACGACTGCGAAAGCGCATGGACGTCAGCCAGTGAGAACAGCAAGAAGAGTTTAAAGGGAGATGGATATTTCTTCAGCGGTTTGATCGAGGCATGACTGCGCAAGTGCATGGACGTCAGCCAGTGAGAAGAGTTTAAAAGGAGACAGGTTTATAGAGCGGGCGTTGGAGGGGCAGGCGACAGAGTAGAGGGAGAGAATAGAAAGGCTTTGGCTCAACGGGGCTTCGCCAATAACGGATCGAGGCCAGGTGGGTTAACTGTGTAGAATACAGACAAGAAGTATGTGTGTGAGGCCGGTGTTCTGTGCTCGGTGTCCGATATGGGAAGTCCGGGAGACTCCCAACCTCCTGGACGGCCACATCTGCACCAGGTGCGTCGAGCTGCAGCTCCATAGGGACCGTTTTAGGGAACTGGAAATGCAGCTCGATGACCTTCGTCTGGTCAGGGAGACTGAGGAGGTGATAGAGAGGAGCTACAGGCAGGTAGTCATTCCGGGGCCTGGGGAGACAGATAAGTGGGTAACAGATGGGAGAGGGAAGGACAGGAGTCAGAGGCTAGAGAGCACCCCTGTGGCTGCACCCCTTGACAATAAGTACTCCTGTTTGAGTACTTTTGGGGGGAATGGCCTACCTGGGAGAAGCAACAGTGGTCGTGCCTCTGGCACAGCGTCTGGCCCTGTGGCTCAGAAGGGTAGGGAAAGGAAGAGGATGGCAGCAGTGATAGGGGACTCTATAATTAGGGGGTCAGATAGGTGATTCTGTGGACGCAGGAAAGAAACGCGGATGGTAGTTTGCCTCCCAGGTGCCAGGGTCCAGGATGTTTCTGATCATGTCCATGATATCTTGAAGTGGGAAGGTGAATAGCCAGAGGTCGTGGTACATATTGGTACCAATGACATAGGCAGGAAAAGGGAGGAGGTCCTGAAAGCAGACTACGGGGAGTTAGGAAGGAAGTTGAGAAGCAGGACCTCAAAGGTAGTCATCTCGGGATTACTGCCTGTGCCACGTGACAGTGAGCATAGGAATAGAGTGAGGTGGAGGATAAATGTGTGGTTGAGGGATTGGAGCAGGGGGCAGGGATTCAGATTTCTGGATCATTGGGACCTCTTTTGGGGCAGGAGTGACCTGTACAAAAAGGACGGGTTGTACTTGAATCCCAGGGGAACCAATATCCTGGCGGAGAGGTTTGCTAAGGCTGTTGGGGAGAGTTCAAACTAGGATTGCTGGGGGGGTGGGAACCAAACTGAAGAGACGGAGGAAGAGGCGGTTGGCTCACAAATAGAGAAAGCTTGGAGACAGTGCGAGAGGGAGGATAGGCAGGTGATAGAGAAGGGATACGCTCAGACCGACGGTTTGAGATGTGTCTATTTTAATGCAAGGAGTATTATGAACCAAGTGGATGAGCTTAGAGTGTGGATCAGTACTTGGAGCTATGATGTTGTGACCATTACAGAGACCTGGATGGCTCAGGGGCAGGAATGGTTACTTCGGTGTTAGATGTTTCAGAATGGACAGGGAGGGAGGCAAAAGAGGTGGGGGTGTGGCACTGTTGATCAGAGATAGTGTCATGGCTGCAGAAAAGGTAGACATCATGGAGGGCTTGTCTATGGAGTCTCTGTGGGTGGAAGTTAGGACAGGAAGGGGTCAATAACTCTACTGGGTGTTTTTTATAGACCACCCAATAGAAACAGGGACATTGAGGAGCAGATAGGGAGACAGCTTCTGGAAAGGTGTAATAATAACAGGGTGGTCGTGGTGGGAGATTTTAATTTCCCAAATATTGATTGGCATCTCCCTAGATCAAGGGGTTTAGATGGGGTGGAGTTTGTTAGGTGTGTTCAAGAAGGTTTCTTGACACAATATATAGATAAGCTTACAAGAGGAGAGGCTGTAATTGATCTGGTATTGGGAAACGAACCTGGTCAGGTGTCAGATCTCTCAGTGGGAGAGCAGTTTATAGATTGTGATCACAATTATATCTCCTTTACCATAGCATTGGAGAGAGATAGGAACAGACAAGTTAGGAAAGCGTTTAATTGGAGTAAGGGGAAATATGAGGCTATCAGGCAGGAACTTGGAAGCATAAGTTGGGAACAGATGTTCTCAAGGAAATCTATGGAAGAAGTGTGGCAAATATTACGTTCCAATGAGACAGGAAAAAAATGTAGGGTACAGGAACCATGGTGTGAAAAGGCTGTTGTAAATCTAGTCAAGAAGAAAAGAAGAGCTTACGAAAAGTTCAAAAAACTAGGTAATGATAGAGATCTAGAAGGTTATTAGGCTAGCAGGAAGGAGGTCAAGAAAGAAATTAGGAGAGCCAGAAGGGGGCCATGAGAAGGCCTTGGCGGACAGGATTAAGGAAAACACCAAGGCATTCTACAAGTATTTGAAGAGCAAGAGGATAAGGTGTGAGAGAATAGGACCAATTAAATGTGACAGTGGAAGAGCGTGTATGGAACCAGAGGAGATAGTAGGGGTACTTAATGAGTACTTTGCTTCAGTATTCACTATGGAAAAGGATCTTGACAATTGTAGGGATGACTTACAGCGGACTGAAAAGCTTGAGCATGTAGATATTAAGAAAGAGGATCTGCAGGCGCTTTTGGAAAGCATCAAGTTGGATAAGTCACCGGGTCCAGATGAGATGCACCCCAGGCTACTGTGGGAGGTCAGGGAGGATATTGCTGAGTCTCTGCATCATCAATGGGGATGGGAGAGGTTCCAGAGGATTGGAGGGTTGCAGATTTTGTTCCCTTATTCAAGAAAGGGAGTAGAGATAGCCCAGGAAATTATAGACCAGTGAGTTTTACTTCAGTGGTTGGTAAATTGATGGAGAAGATCCTGAGAGGCAGGATTTATGAATATTTGGAGAGGCATAATATGATTAGAAATGGTCAGCATGGCTTTGTCAAAGGTAGGTCATGCCTTACAAGCCTGATTGAATTTTTTGAGGATGTGACTAAACACATTAATGAAGGTAGAGCCACAGATGTAGTGTATATGGGTTTCAGCAAGACATTTGACAAGGTACCCTATGCAAGGCTTATTGAGAAAGTAAGGAGGCATGGGATACAAGGGGAAATTTGTGGATCCAGAACTGGATTGCCCACAGAAGACAAACAGTGGTTGTAGACAGGTCATATTCTGCATGGAGGTCGGTCACCAGTGGTGTGCCTCAGGGATTTGTTCCGGGACCCCTACTCTTCATGATTTTCATAAATGACATGAATGAGGAAGTGGAGGGATGGGTTAGTAAATTTGCTGATAACACAAAAGTTGGGGGTGTTGTGGATAGTGTGGAGGGCTGTCAGAGGTCACAGTAGGACATTGATAGGACGCAAAACTGGGCTGAGAAGTGGCAGATGGAGTTCAACCTAATTAAGTGTGAGGTGGTTCATTTTGGTAGGTCAAATATGATGACAGAATACAGTATTAATGGTAAAATTCTTGGCAGTGTGGAGGACCAGAGGGATCTTGGGGTTTGAGTTCATAGGACACTCAAAGCTGTTGCGCAGGTAGACTCTGTGGTTAAGAAGGTGTATGGTGTACTGGCCTTCATCAAACATGAGTGAGTTTAGGAGCTGAGAGGTAATGTTGCAGTTATATAGGACCCTGGTCAGACCCCGCTGCTCAGTTCTGGTCGCCTCACTGCAGGAAGGATGTGGAAACCATAGAAAGGGTGCAGAGGAGATTTACAACGATGTTGCCTGGATTGGGGAGCATGCCTTATGTGAATAGGTTGCGTGAACTCGGCCTTTTCTCCTCGGAGTGGTGGTGGATGAAAGGTGACCTGATAGAGGTGTATAAGATGATCGATTGTGTGGATAGTCAGAGGTTTTTTCCCAGGGCTGAAATGACTAGCATGAAATGACACAGTTTTAAGGTGCTTGGAAGTAGGTACAGAGGAGATATCAGGGGTAAGTTTTTTTACGCAGAGAGTGCTGAGTGCGTGGAATGGGCTGCCAGAGATGGCGGTGGAGGTGGATACGATAGGGTTTTTTTTAAAAGAGTCTCCTGAACAGGTACATGGAGCTCAGAAAAATAGAGGGCTATGGGTAACCCCAGGTAATTTCTAAGTTAAGGACATGTTCGGCACAGCTTTGTGGGCCAAAGGGCCTGTATTGTGCTGTAGGTTTTCTATGTTTCTATGTGGAACTGATAAGCAAGGCTTTGGGCCTACTCCAGGCTGCTCCGGAGTTTGGATCCGAGGACTCAATTTTTGGTTTCGAATGCTGTTATCCACTTCAATTGTTTGCATGATTTTTATTCTTTTCCTCTTGTGCAGAGGGTTGGTCTTTTATTTTTATACTTATTCTTTTTCTTTAATTGGGTTCTTTCAGGTTTCTGGCTCTGTGGCTACCTGTGAGCAAACAAATCTCAAGGTTGTACAATTTACACATTGTCTGATAATAAATGAACCTTGAATATACATTTCTTTAACATTTTAAAAAAAGATACATCTTATGGTGTTCATATAGTTTCAGTTGATAAATAGCTGCCCTCCTTCATACAATCCAACCCTGGAAATAGACCTCGGCCACCTGCTGATTGCCTCTCAGCAGTGGGTGCAGCCAACCATTCCCAAATCTCCATAGTCTGCCTACCACACCCAACATTTTCCTGCTATCTCATATGGTTGCTGACTCCTGACTCGGGCATCCACATGCCAGTCCCTCTGCACATTGCTCAGTGATGTAGCTGCAGTCTGTGTAACCTCTCCCACCCCTTTTCAGACCAGAAACAGAGAGAGTCTGTGGGAGAGAAAGTCGGTGTGAATGAGGCACTGATGACACAATGTGGTGCAAATTTATTATTGCAGGTTCATTAAAATCATTTGGTCTTTTTCCTGCTCGTCTGACTTTACTTCAATTTACGTGGTTGGATTTTTCAAAGTGAAATGATGAAACAATGGCTAGCTCCCAAAAGAATGTCCTGGTATAATGGTCTAATGTTGTAATGATAACAACATCTAACAATGTGGTTAAAATTGACTCCCAAAGGCCTTCAGTAACTTACAAAATGCCTCCCACTGCTATTTTTTTCCAAGGGAGTTTCAGTTGTCAACAACATATTTTGCAAGAATTAATGGAGTTCCTTGTGACTTCAACATTTCAGCCATGATTGCATTAAACACCACGGCAGACCCGTGCCAATTTCTTCAAACGGATACCACAGACACTAACCAAGTACCTACGTAATTGCCTAGAAATCGTATTGCATATTAGTATTTAGTTTTAGCATAACGTACTGCTGCAGGTACTCAGTGGTTGAAGTGTCTTTCGCAGGAGGAAGGGAATTGTGAACGTTTTCTGCTGAAACATTGCATCAGGGCTAAGAGTTGGAGAGGTGAAGTGGCAAGACAAGAGTCTAAGGTGATTGGTAGACTGAGGAGGGGTGTAAGATGACAGGCAGGTGATGCTAGATAGGAGGGGAGCAGGGTGGAGTTGGGATGAAATGGCAGGTGAATAACAGATGGAGGGGGAGGACAAAATATTGAGAGGCAGGTGATGCAAAGAACAAGCTGGGGGAGGGGAGGGATTTGAAAAGACTGGAGGCAGCTGCTGGAGGGGAGATAATCAAGAACACAAAGGGCTGCCAATGCCAGACTCTGATAAAAAGATGAGATTGGGAATTAGGGGAGAGGGAAATGGCAGTTGGAAAGCAGAATTGTGGAAGAGAGTGTAGAGAACCTGTACATGAATTTTGTGTATAGTGGATGGATGGATCCAGGAGGGGGAGGGCAGAAAAAGGGGACAAAAACAGGAAAGATCTGGAGGTTTGGAAGTGGAGAACAACCCATCAGAGGGGTGGGTTATGTAAAATTGGAAGAGTCAAGGTTCACACAAGCTGCTTTTTACAGAGCATGTACGTTCAGTCCACAATTGCCATCCCAAGTTCCCAGCTGCATGCCATTCCCATTCTGCTTTGCAATCCCATACTGACCTAAACATCCTAGGCCGCCTTCTACTGCCAGGGTGAGGCCCAACTCAACCCAAGCCTGGGGGTCCTTGGACCACTTGCTTAATGGTAGGAACCCATAGCATCAAAAAGGTTAGGAACGCCTGATCTAGAAAATTCAAATTCCATTGCAATTCCTTGAGCCTTTTGTTTTAGAGTTACTCTAGTAAATTTATTGTGAAAGTAACAATAATTGTTACTGGATTAGGAACAGAGAACAGAAGGTACGGCACAGGAAGAGGCTCTTTGGACTGTTACAGTGTGCCAAACTAATTAAGCTAATGACAACTAATCACTTGTGCCTGTATATGGTCCTATCCCTTCATCCTCTGCATATTCAACTGCCTATGTAAGAGCCTTTCTAATACCTCTATTGTATTTGCTTCCATCTCCTGGCAGTGCATTACCACCTCTCTCTGTCCCCAGACATCACATCTGAACTTCATCCGTCTTTTAATGGCGGTTGGCAGTCCAGCTTAAAGGTGCATTACTGCCACCAACTGGACTGTGCTTTCCTAATATCAAACACAATTTCCAAACACAAGTCATTAAATGCTCCAAGGACTCATCGCACTGCACCAGGAGGATGTCCTGTAATTCCTTGCCAGCCCGAGAACAGCAGCAATGACAGGAGTGCTCTCTCTTCCTCTCCAGCCTATGGAACTCCCAGACTGCGTTCCAATGTGCAAACTGCAACTACTTCCGGAATCACAGTGCACACCCCAGTGTGGCTCTCCAATGGGACTCCAAATCCTTTAAGTGGTTAAGAAAATGGTGGGGGGGGGGCGGGGAGAGGTTGGGAACTCGTAGGGACAATATTCCAGCATTGATTGATAAGGGCAAAATGACTGTCACTGAAATAGGGAAATTCATACTGAAGATAATCCAAGTGAAGAGGGAAAAGGCTCTAAGTGAATACCCTTTTGCTTTGGAAGCCAGCATTAGCCAAAAACCCATGTCATTCACTCCTTCTCCGCTGCTCACTTTAAAGAACACGTCACACAATCCTCGATGCCCATTTTAAACCAACTGAGAGTGTTGCTTTCAGTTACTGCATCTCTCCCTTCATCTTGACCTTCTGGATCCAAAACTGGTCTCCTCTTCCACCTCTGAACTTCCCCCACCACCCCCACTTTCATCTTAAATGCATGCCCTCTAGTAATAGCTGTTTCAACCTTAGGTAAAAGGTACCAGTTGTCTGTTTATGTCTCCCATAATCTTACAACTTTCTTTCCTGTCTCCCCTCAGCTCTGCCATACCAGAGAAAACAACTCAAGTTTTTCTAAACTCTCCTGAAAACACATGTTCTCTGAACAAGGCAGCATCCTGGTAAACCTTTCCTGAACCCTCTTCATAACCTCTACATCTTTCCTAGAATGGGGTGGCCAGAGTTTCATAACTTTTGAATAGTTTGCATTGCTCCAGATGTTTGAGTTTTGATCACACTCGTGATTTTGACCCGACTGCGTGGAATGCCATTATGCCACAACCAAGGCTTCACGTGGAGCACTGCTCAGGACTTGGGCATGTTAGCCCAGACTTGCCAGTTACTGGACTCCTCAGGTTCCTTGTGTGGGTCAGCACATGCCTGAAAATTAGACATTTAATGCATTTTCATATATTATATACATGTGTATAATATATACATATTCATTTATACCTTATGATTATAATGATGCTGTAGATTATTCAGCGTATTGAACCTACGCTGGCTCCCACAGGAGCAAATATAGAGCCATTGAAAAGTACAGCACAGAAACAGGCCCTATGGCCCATCTAGTGCATGCTAAACCATTTAAACTGCCTCCTCCCATCGACCTGCACCAGAACCAAAGCCTTCCATTCCCCTACAATCCATGTACCTATCCAAACTTCTCTTAACCATTGAAATTGAGCTCACATGCAACACACAATTTAAACGGTTATGTCCTTTAACTATAGAAATAACACTCATCACAAAAGTGGCCCAAACCCTTCTGTTTCATTTCACCTCAGTGCAGAAGTGAAGAATTTACGGCATTATTCACATAATTATCCATGTGATAAAAATATACGATGTCTACTTCTAGCTATAATAGACCTTTTGATTACATCTACCAGCACTGTTGTTCACTGATAGTTCAGTGAGAAGAATGGAGAGCAGGTGGAAGAAGGGAAATTGGTTCTCTCTTTAAGGAGGAAGTGTGTGGCGCGTGGTCAAGTGGTTAGGGCATTGGACTAGCAATCTGAAAGTTGTGGGTTCGAGCCTCGGCCGAGGCAGCATGTGTGTCCTTCAGCGAGGCACCTAACCACACAATGCTCCAGTCACACCTAGCTCAGAATGAGTACCGGCAAAATGCTGGGGGTTAACCTCATGATAGACTGGCGTCCTATCTGTGGGGGGAGTCTCGTACCCTCAGTTGATTCACGCCACGGAAACTGGCATAAGCACCGGCCTAATGAGTCACAAGGTTCGTGACAGACTTTAACTTAAGGAAGAAGTGGAACTCAAAGCTATAGAATGCAGAGTTGTAAACTGTTTTGAAGTTTGAACAAAGATATGCCGTTTTTATACAGAAATTGACTAGCTGGATATAGCTATTGATCCAAAAGTAACTTTGTGCACTTCTAAATCCCATCATTTGCATATTTAAGTACCAATCATCATACATAATCAGGTGTTAAATGTATTTATTTTTATTTGGCAATACAGTGCGGAGTAGGTCCTTCTGGCCCTTCGAGCTATTTAACCCTAGCCTAAAGACGGGACAATTTACAACGACCAATTTATCTACCGAGTATGTCTTTGGACTGTGGGAGGAAACCCGAGCCGAGAAAAACCCAGGCAGTCCACCAGGAGGTCATACAGAATGTCCAAAATGCTCTGAGCTGTAATAGTGTTGTGCTAACTGCTACGTTAAATTGAAGTGTTAAGGGCCAATAATACTTGAGAATTACTAATAAAACTGTCCAAAAGTCAGTGTAGTCCTGGAATCCTTCTTTTGCATCTTTATCTAGGAATGCTTGGTGACCTCGATTCCCAGGTTTGAACAGAAAGCCCGTACTGACTTTTAAGGGTTGTGTTCAGCCTTGACATACGCATGAGGTCTGAACACTGTCTCTGTTAGATTACTATTTTGACTCCTGCCTTACTGAACTTCCACACCCAGCTCTCAAAGGTTTTGTTCAGTTTAGGTAGTGAAGAGGGTGGAAAAATCAAGACAGTCAACATCATGTCAACATTTAGCTATGAATAGATCTTAAAATGTAAAAAACATGATAGAGTCAGTGAAAGACCACACCCAATAGGATGGACAACAACCAATGTGCAAATATAAACACAGCAAACTGTGCAAATACAAAAAGTAAGAGGGGGGAGAAAAGAAATAATAACTTGACAGAGATGTACAAGATGATAAGAGGCACATATCAAGTAGATAGACAGTGACTGCATCATCACCATCTGGTTTGGGATGGGGCTACTGCACAGGATTGAAATAAGCTGCAGAGAGTTGTAAACTTAGTCAGCTCCATCATGGGCACTAGCCTCTGTAGTATCCAGGACATCTTCAAGCAGCAATGCCTCAAAAAGGCAGCACCCATCATTAAGGACCCCCATCGCCTAGGTCAGCTCTCGTTCTTATTGCTACCACCAGGTACAAAACCCTAAGACACACTCAATGATTCAAGAACAGTTCCTTCCCCTCTGCCATCCAATTTCTGAATGGACATTGAACCCATGAACACTACCTCACGACTTTTTTATTTCTATTTTTGCACTACTTAGTTAATTTAACTATTATATGTATATATATATATGTATATATATATATATATATATATATATGTGTGTGTGTGTATATATATATACACACACACACACATAAATATACACTTCCTATAATTCATAGTTTTTAATCTATCATGTATTGCTTTGTGCTGCTGCTGCAAAGACAACAAATTTCACGACATTTGCCTGTGATATTAAACCTGATTTTGATTCAGAATCTGACTTTTTCCTAGGGTGGAAATGTCTAATATCAGGGGGCATAATTTTATATGATGATTATGGTGATTAGAGGAAAGTATAAGGGGTATGTCAGATGTAAGTTCTTTACATATAGTGAGTGCATGGAATGCCCTACCAGAGGTGGTGGGAGAGGAAAATATATTGGGGGCACTTAAGAATCTCTCAGATAGGATGATAGAAAAATGGAAGTCTATCTAGGAGGGAAGGGATATTTTGAACTTAGAGGAGGATAAACTTTGCGGGTGAAGGGTCTGTACTATGTGGTAGTGTTCTATGTTCTTATTACAGTGGGGCAGAAGCTGTTGGAGCCTGGAGATACATGCTTTCAGGCATTTACATTTTGGTCCATCTAACTTCCTCAGATAACATATTGATATCAATTCTGTATGCTTGCTTCTTTTTCCACCTCTGTCCTGGCTATTGTCTTAGGTTACTAGCAACATTAGTAGCTTGCAATTGAGCTTCCAATTTTGTACTATGCTTGCTAAACTAGAAGGCTTTTGATAAGCTGTGGTATTAAAGATTATTGTGGAAAATAGAAGCACATAGTGGTAGGAAATAATAAATTCCTGAGATAGAGGATTGGCTGGCTAAACAAAACTTGATATAATTGGGTGTCTTTCTGATTGGCAAGATTTAATGGGTAGTATGCCCTGAGAAATGGCTTCAGTCTTTTGTAATTTATATAAATGATTTGGAAAAAGGCAGTAAAAACAAGGTTGTTAAATTTACTACTGACATAAAGATAGGCAGAAAACGAAGTCATGAAGAGGACACTAGGAGATTATAAAGACTTGCTATTCCTTTGCCTACTCGCGGGTTAGGTGATGTATATAACAAATGGATATTAATGTGGGGATAAAGCGAAGTTGTCCACATTGACAGAAAAACACCAGATTAATTTTGGCTCACTTACAATAAAAGTACTGAGGGATACCATAGTGCGACTATCTACTCAAAGATTAAGGTTACTACTTTCTAACCTTATAATAAAAAAGACAATGAAAAATGAATAACCAATTAAATTCAACAAGCTAATTAGCTTGATTAAGGCTGAGAAAATATCTAAATGGTGAGTGATTGCTGAGTTCTGAGATCGGGGTCTTCATGCAGGATTTGAAGAAGTTGCTATGTACGTACAGCAAGTGTTTTGGCAAGTTTACTAAGCACTTGTTTATTAGCAGGGGAATTGATCTCAAAGGAAATAAGGTTATGCTTCAATTATATAGTGAACTGCTGAGACTATAACTGGAGCTCTGTGTATAGTACTGTTCTTATTTAAGAAACAATGTTAATGTGCTGGAAGTAGTTTAGAAATGTTTTAAAAGGTCAACACCTGGAATAGGCAAGTTGTCTTATGAGGAAATGTGGGCAAGGTTAGGCTTGTGCCTGCTGGAGCTTAGAAGGGTGAGAGAAGACTTACTTGAAACATATAGATCTTGATTGGCCTCAGCAGTGGATTTGGTGAGGACGTTTCCTTGTGGGAATATCCAGAATTAGGCGATTGTTGTTTAAAAATGAGAGTCACCTGCTGCATATTAAACACATCAAATACTGCAGGTTTTACCCTGTTGTTGAGTTGCTGGATAGCAATGGAGCTGGGGCTTGTTGTGTACCGTGTTGTCACCTGGACCTGATGCACACTGTTATATGGAGGGGTGCATGGTTCAATAAACAGTGCAAATGATTGTTTTGTGATCGCAAGACCCTGTTGGACATTGGTAATGTAGAATACTGCAAGTCCAGTTCATTTTCTTATTGAACTAATGTTCGAGGAACCTCCTGTATAGAAATTGCATTGTATATTACAAATCACTATACTTCAAAAATATTTCATTGATTAAAGCATTTTGGGATACTCCAAGGTCATTAAATGAATGTTATAGAAATAAGTCTATTATCTATAAATTAATTCCTGATCAATAGCTCTAAATGTTAGTACTTTGTAATCGGTCTCTGAAATTCAGTTCCATTGATGCAATTGACTCAATGGATCCGAACTTCAGAGACAATATACCACATATTCTGTGCTTAATGCTGCCAACTGGGGATGAATTTCTTCTTTTGGTTCAAATGTGTATGATTCCCAAGAGCAGCCCTGTGTAAAGATCAGCACTGCTTTGATAAAGTTACTGAGAAGCAGGGAAAAGCACTTAAAAAAAAATTAAGCAGCCTCCATGACAGCCAGAGAAAATGCTATCATGGAGATAAGGGAAATGTGGGGGCCGTAGGCAGTGGGGACACTTTTACAGATTAAACTCAATGTGTGCATAGCCACATTCCCTTCCCTCTGATGCAACTGGTCATGTTCCATCAGTAGCCTCCAAGGCACAAGTTCATAACTCCGCATAGTTTGCATATATATCAGTCTGTGATTAGCTGCAGCCAGTACTGACAGACAAACATTTCTCCCTAACATAATCACAGCAATGAAAGGTCAGGCAGTTATATGCTGACAGCAAAACATCAATATCCTCTAGGAAGTCCTTTAATTCGTATCCTCCAGTCAATTTTGTGGCTGGGTTTGCTCCTCCTTTCACTAGGAATAAGCAATTACACATTAGTATCCAATTACAATCAATAAGGCAGAGGAGCTAGTCATGCACACTGATAATCTCATCCAGTGTAAATGACATCAGGACAACTTTCTCATGTTAAGGTGAAAATTGCCTGGAGTGGCAGGTCCAGTGTTTTGATGAACAGGACTTCCGAAGGGTACTGACATATTAGCCAGCCCCAAATGGCTTTTAAGTGCATTTTGCAATTATAAGAGCATTATGCTCTGCAATTTTGAGGGTCCACACCTCAACAGGCTGGAAAATGTTTTAGTACTCCAAATGCAGTTTACCATGGTTAATTTGGTATTAAATAAAAAGAAATGGATAACCATGATCATCCACCGGCAAAGCCAAATCCACTGCATCCAAGATAGTGCTACTCATTTCCTTTAGTTAAGCACAGCTTTAGAGAAATTTCTCCAGAGGATTAGGTCAGCAGTCAGGTATCATCTGCTTATCTGCAATAATATGCAGAAGCGTACCTGCACAAGTAACAGTCTGGCAATTGTTTCCTTTCCAGCTTTGGCAAAAGTCAATACAAATTGACACTTTTTTATAGAAAATATAAAGAATTCATAACATTTGGGTTCAGTTTATGCTCCATTCTGTCCTACTTTATTCTACCTTTTATTTCTTTCTTCTGAAGTAGTGTCTACTGTTACTTCCCCTGATGAAAAGCTACAAACCTCTCCTTCCCTCATAAGGCAACTTCATAGTTGTAGGTACTATTTAGTAAACCACCTCCGAACTGTTTTCAATGCATTAATGTACTTCCATATACATAGTGATGAATTCTGTACTCTGTACTCCAGGTGTGATTACCCCAGTCTGTATATACCCTCTCTATTGTTATATTCAATTCGCTTTGCAGTAAATATTCTGCTAACTCTCCGAATTAATTGCTATATCCACATACTTAACTTTTGGTGAATCATGAACAAGGATTCCCAGATCTGTCTGTATTGAAGGGCTCTCACAATTTATATAATTTTTCAATTTACGATAATCAGTTGTTGAATTTAAATTTTAATTCTAAGATTCCATTACATCCTAAAAACAATAATCAATCTTTGAACAGGTAGTGATAGGAATGTCGCAATATACCTCAGTACCTATTTATTTGCAAGGGAAAAATTAGGTAAGGTTTCTGCACGTAATGATGACCCAATAACTAATTAAAACAAAGAGAATAATACTGTAAATGCTGAGAATCTGAAATCTAAAAAAAAATTCATTGTTCATTTGACATGCAACTATCTGGGTGGGTGGGAAAGGCACAGTTTATCATTACAAGTGTCTTCATTAAATTATTCTAGTCCACCAAGTACATGCTGTCTGTAGAGAAATCCAGTCTCATTCTCCCATTCTAACAGTTACTGCAAGTTTATTTCATTTAAGGGCTCGTCAAATTTTCCTTTGAAATTGCTGATCATCTCTGCTTCCATTTTCATAATTAGCAAGCTCTAGGCCATTTCCATTTGTGGGTTAAGATACATTCTTCCTCTCCTCTCGACTGCCTCTCCTGGAATCCTTAAATCTTCATCCTTAACTCTAGAAACATCAGCTAAAAGGAACTACTTCTCTTGTCTACCTTACTTAAACCTGTCATATCTCTATCAAATGAAAGCATAAAATAGTACAGATACTGGAAATGTAATAGAAAAACAAAATGCTGGACACACTCAGGCCAGGTTCTGATGAAGGGTCTCACCAATAATGGCTTCATTTTCCACAGATGCTGCCTGGTGTGCTAAATGTGTTTCCAGAACTTAAGTTTTCTTTCAGTCCTGTCAAATCCTATCAAATTTCCATTCAACCTTTCTTGCATCAAGAAGAACAAGTCTGATTCTCCAATCTGATCTTTTATCTACGTAAGTATCTCTATTTGTGAAGCCTTAAGTCCCACATGATTTGTTAACTATTTTCTCAAAATAACTTGCCACTTTCAAAGTTTCTTGAACCTCTAAAGTTTCTTCATTTCTGAACATACTTTAGGCCTATGTCATTATCTATATTGCCACTCTATGTCGCTTCTGAAAAAAATAAAATTATCATCATCTCATCCTACCAGACTATCTACAACTTGTTGAAGTCTATGACTATCATTCTTAAACATTCACATTTCCAAGTCTGATGATCAGCAATTTTTAAAATTTTATCCTGCTTTCAAATATCTAAGTCATATGAAGTAGTGGTCTATTCCTAGGGAAACAAATCTTCTAGTCAGAAAAAACATAACCATTTAGCACCTCATTATTTTCTATCTCTAAGGCATGATTTTATGCAAGCTGACAGTGAGCGTCAGTTCTGTCAAGTAGTCTTTTAAATACCCTCCGTAAAAAATAAACTTCTTCAAATCACCTCTAAACCTCTTACACCTCATCTTAAACATCTGGCTACTGATCCTAGAGTTTCTTTCTATCTGCCTGTACACACCCCTCTTAAATTTGTATTTCCCTCAGCCTTCACTGCACCAAGGAAAACAAACTCAACCTATCCAGCAACACACATCAAATTTGCTGGTGAATGCAGCAGGCCAGGCAGCATCTCTAGGAAGAGGTACAGTCGACGTTTCAGGCCGAGACCCTTCGTCAGGACGAACTGAAGGAAGAGCTAGTAAGAGATTTGAAAGTGGGAGGGGGAGGGGAGACTATCCAGTCTCTCCATATAACTGAAATGCTCCAGACCAGGCAATATCCTGGTGAATCTCATCTCTGCCTTCTCCAGTGTTATTATATACTTCCTGTAGTTTGGCCACCAAAAAAATTAATTTTAGTTGTGGCTTAAATCGGTATTTTATAAAAAATGTACGAAGATTTCCCTGCTTTTATACTCTATCCTGGATAACAAAGACAAGCGCTGGCTTCTTCATCATCCTACCTACCCGTGCTGCTATCTTCAGGGATCTGTAGACTTGTACACTGAAGTGCTTTTGCTCCTCAATACTCCCTATGGTATATGTTCAATCCCCAAAGTGCATCACCTGACACTTACGAGGATTAAGTTCCATCTGCCATTGTCCTGCCCATTTCACCAGCTGACTAATATTACTCTGTACTTTTAAACCACATTCCTCACTTTTAACACCACCAGATTTTGTATGATATACGAATGTACTGATTCGTACATTCATATGATGACATTCATATCTAAGTTGGTATTGCATGAAACAAACAGCAAGGGTTCATCGCTGATCCCTGTGGTACAGTTCTGTCACAGGCTTCTGATGACAAAAACAACTCTCCACTATCACCCTCTATCTATTATTAACAAGCCAATTTTGAATTAGAATCAGAATTAGGTTTATTATCACCGGCATGTGTCGTGAAATTTGTTGGTCAATTTGTTTTAGATTCCATAGGCTTTACCCTTTTAGTCCAGTTTCCTTATCAAAGGCTACATTGAAGTCCACATAATGCACACAGACTTCCCTCATCAATATATTTAGTTAACTCTTAAAAAAACAGAGGTAGAAGGCTTTTGCGTCTACCATGACTAAATCCGTGCTGACACTCCCTGATCAATCCCTGCCCTTCTAACTGTAGATTAATCCTATTCTTCAGAACTTTTTCCCCAATAATTCCTCTGTTCCTGGCAATGGTCTAATTGACCTGCGACAATCTGGCACATCTCATTTTGTCCTTCTTGAATAAAGGTACATTTGCTGTCGCAGTGATCTTACACCTCAGCTATGGTCAGTAAAGCTTCAAATGTCTCCACCAGGGCCACAGTAATCTCTCTTGCCTAATAACTCCTTTATAACATTAACATGCTCTAGAATTTCACTTTCCCAAATAGATCCCAGCTACAATGCCTTTACCCTTCTGAAAACAGATGGAAAGCATTAATTTAAGGTTTCATTCAATTTCTCTGGCTTCATGCACAGGTTTCCCCTTTGGTTGAAAATAGGCCCCACTCTTTCAGTGACTACCTGCTTGCTCTTAATGTACGTATAAGATGCCTTGTGATTTTCTATAATCTGAATTACCAGTGATATTTTGAACTCCCTTTTCCCCTTCTTAATTTTTTTTTATGTAGATGCCACCCATGCCAGACATTTTCTCTTCTGCTCCCTCCCATCTTGCAAAAGATACAAAAACCAGAAAGCACGTACGATCCAAGACAGTCTCTATCATGCTGTTAGAAGACTATTGAATGATCCCCCAGTGTGATAAGATGGACCCTTGAACCCACAATCTACGTGTTATTGTCTTGCAACTTATTGTCTGAAAGTTATTGTTCTTCTTCTCAACGCACGGACATGATGAAATGATCTGTCTGCAAATCCAAGTTTTTCTCTGTACCTCAGTACATGTGAATAATACGAAATTCCCCCTCCTTCTCTCCCCAATACTTTCTATACTGCTGAAAAGCTTCCCGCTTTTCAGTACTCCATAGCTACTATAACCCTCAACATCCCTTGGCATCCAGGGTTCCCTGGACTTGCAATCCTTACCAATTATCCTTGTGAAAATGCACTGGCCCTGAACTCTTATTATTTCACTCCTACAACTTCCCCACTTCCTAAATGTAGATTTACCTGCAAGTAGCCAAATCCACTCTATCTTCGCCTGGTCCTGTCTAAAGATATTGAAATTGGCTTTGCCCTAGTTCAGAACCAAATTTCTGAACTATCCTTTAACTCTTTCCATAACTACTTTGAAACTTACTGAGTTATGGTCATTATCCTCAAAGTGATTGTCCACTGACATTTCATCTGCTTGCCCATTTTCGTTCCCTAGAACTAGGTCCAGTACTATCCCATCTTAGCAGGACCACATACATAATTGGCAGAAAAATTTCTCCTGCATGTACTTTAAAAATTCCATCCCATCTAATCTTTTCACACTAAGGCAATCCCACTTAATATTGTGGAGGTTGATATAACCTAATACAACACCCTATTCCTTTTACACCTTTGTGATTTGCCTACGAGGAGTGATTGATAAGTTCGTGGCCTAAGGTAGAAGGAGATGAGTTATTAACTTCAAACTTTCTGCATTTTCATTCAAAGAGTTGAACTGAAAGTGCATGTAACGAGAGCGTCTTGGACCTCCAGGTGGTCCACAGTAGGGGTGATTGATAAGTTCGTGGCCTTAGGTAGAAGGAGATGAGTTATACAGCTCTCGTTAAATGCACGTGCAGTTCAACTCTTTGAGTGAAAATGCAGAAAGTTTGAAGTTTCTTCTCATCTCCTTCTACCTTAGGCCATGAACTTATCAATCACCCCTGCTGTGGACCACTTTCTGGAGGTCCAAGACGCCAACTTCTACGAAGAAGGGATCCGTATGCTCCACGACCGCTGGACTAAGTGTGTACTAACTTTTCCTTCAGTTAGTCCTGACGAAGGGTCTCGGCCTGAAACGTCGACTGTACCTCTTCCTAGAGATGCTGCCTGGCCTGCTGCGTTCACCAGCAACTTTGATGTGTGTTGCCTGAATTTCCAGCATCTGCAGAATTCCTGTTGTTTGCGAAAAATAAATGTGCTAGGTTTTCTAAAATTGACTCCTTCTATCTTAGGCCATGAACTTATCAATCACCCCTCGTACGGATCGGCCCCACTATCTCCCAATGAGTGTTGAGATTAATTACAGCCAAGTGATTACACTTCATTTATTTCTAAGCTTAATCCATTTGGGTTTATTTGGATGAGCCCTCTCAGTCATCCACTCTCTTTACTGCAGTGATAGCTACCTTGAGCGTTGATCAACAACACAACGTCCCTCCTCTTTAACATTCTTCCAACCACCCCCTCCCCTCCCACCACAACGGCTCTTACGCCTAAAACTATTTGAAACTATCATGCCCTGGAATGTTGAGCAGCTAGTCCTGCCATTCTTTCAAGTCATGTTTAACGTCTCAACCTTGTGACTTTATCAAAATAATTTATTATTTATTTATTGTGTTGACATACAGCATGGAATAGGCCCTTTCAGCTGTGCCACCCAGCAATTGCCCAATTTAATCCTTGCCTAATCATGGGACAATTTACAATTAACCTGGAATTTGGGAGGAAACCGGAGCACCCAGAGGAAACCCATGCAGAGAATTTACAAACTCCTTACAGGCAGTGGTAGGAATCAATTAGATTAGTGAAATTCGATCTCCCGTTTACAATGCCATGTTGCTTTTCTCCCTAGTTAGATTGAGTTCATCAATTGTTGTTTCTAAAACCTTACCCACCATTGTACAAATCTCTGTACGTTCTTTTTTTGAAGAATTATGTCATTTTTGCTACCTTCCAATGCCCTAGCAACCATTCTTCTCCCAGCACAACCCCAGGCAAGTCCTTCCATTATCTTCATCCTGATGATCCTTAACAATCCAGTAGTGGGGGAGTCTAAAACCAAAGGGGACCGCTTCAGAGGGATTTCCCTTTAGAACAGAGATGAGGAGGGGAACTCTTTTAGCCAGGGAGTGGTGAAGCTGTGGGATTCGTTCTCACAGGGGGCAGTGGAAGCCAAGTTATTAAGTATATTTAAAGCAGAGGTTATTAGGTTATTGAATGTCAAAGGTCCAAAGGAGAAGGCAGGAGAATGGGATTGAGAGGGATAATGAATCAGCCATGATAGAAAGGTGGAGCAGACTCGATGGGCTGAATGGCCTAATTCTGTTCCTATGTATTATGGTCCTATGGCATGAATGTATGTGGCTCAAGTTCAACATAACCATCAACATTCAACTCATACACTTGAATAACAGTATCTAAATCAGGGGCTTGCAGAAGGATAGTGAAAATTAGTGAGAACGCTTCTCAAAAAGGAACAGTCAGTAGTGACCTAGAAAATCCCCATATATTTACAGATAATAATTACCACAGGATCAAAACCTAAATCCATTTAGCTTATGGTCATCTCACGAGTACCCTGACTACCACACTTCTGTGCAAACAATCAGAAGCCTTTATATGAAGTGTTCTCACCAGCTTGGGACATAAGGTCTTTGATATATCCTCGAATTCTTTGCACACCCACAGATTCCCAGAAATCCAACACAGTGTGAAGAGCCAGGGGAGGTGTGTAGTCTTTCAAGCCTGAAATGACATTCAAGAAATTTAATACAGCCATGTATTGATGACAAAATTATTGTTAAATAACACTGAGAATATTTGAACAAGTTCACAAATTGGAATTCAAAAGAAAATGTATTTGACAAAAATTAACTTTGTCCGTTGTAGTCAGGCAACTGAGGGGCACAATTCATCAATTATGAATTAAATAGAACTCAGAACAGTCCACAACATTGTGCCAAACTAATTAAATGTCCAACTAAACTAACCCCTTCTACCAATATAATGTCCACATCTCTCCATTCTCTGCACATTTGCAGAATGTGCTCCAGAATTTCTTAAACACCTCTGTCATGTTCCTCCACACGCGAAGTGCATTCCTGTTACCCACAACTTAGTATGAAAGAAAATCTCCCACACATCTCTTTGAACTTGCTCACCTTAAATAGTTACCCATTAGATAATACTGCATAAAATACAAACTAAATCTATAAAACAGTATGGATCTCTGTACTTGTTTCAGCAAAATCTTCAAAACAACACTTAGTGTGCACACAGATTATGAGGACAGCCAAAATGGAAATGTCAAATGGTATATAATGAAAGCAGAAACCATGTCCAGAATATGGGTTGTGGAACTTGCCACCCTCATATCCTTACCTATGAGTTCTACATTGGGTTAATTAGAGTCCTAAATGCCTAATGTAATATTTCAGCATTTGGTAAAATCTGCTGCCAAGCTAGAGCCAAATGAAATTAATAGACATGCAAAATCTGACTCCTTGTAACAACCACAGGTTTTATGCCTCAGCAATACCCCTGGTATCATACAAATGGTGTCAAAATGACCACAATCAATCAAGGACTAATTGAACAATGGCCAAGCCCAAAGGTTTCCAGGTCCTACACAAGTTAACCAGGTACAGACAGGATGGATAAATATTAAAAAGATAATGCTTAGACAATCAATGAACATAATTAAATAACCAATAAGACAAAAATGAACTGAGAGCCAATTGGATGATACAGATTTGAATTTTCAATAATTCCATTTTTCTGCATTTGGCCCATATCCCTTTGTTTCTTACCTGTCCATATGCTTGCCCAAATTTAATCTGACAATAAGTAAATAATGTACTGCTTCTACAACTATGCAATGTAAAATACAGTATGTTACTAATCTGTTGCTAAGGTCTAACTATGTTCACCTATTTCAATGATTTTAAAGACAGACAGTACATGCTCGGCACAGCATTGTGGGCAGAAGGGCCTGTATTGTGCTGTAGGTTTTCTATGTTTCTATTTGCTATTATACACATCCTAAGGTCAATGGAAGGCTAAGAAAAGGTGATTTTGTATTTTCATCTTCTGTTAGAAGAAACCAATGCAAAATAACTCCTTTGCTTTCTTCTCAGTGTTATACCTTTGACACTTTTAATACCTGTCCTATTTTAAAGCATTTTATTCATTGAAGGGTAGCTGATAATTATTGTTAGCTTTCCAATGGCTCATTGTACATGAGCCTGAGAAATATTAGAGAGGAAGCGTCTACTCTTCCAACAGTTTATATGCACATGAAAATCTGCTTAATTTGTGTACACAGAGGCCAATCCCATCAGCCTCCCAGTCAGAGAACCTTAACTCAGTATCATTACGTAATTCAATTGTTTGTTATAATGTTCATATTTACAAGTACAGTAGATGCAAAATTTGATTCTGTTGTGTCTTTTGTGCAAAACAGATTTTACGTTCCATTAAGAAATCCGAAGCACATTCATGTATTTGTGATGCATTTTGCAGAAACCATACTAAATGTGCATGGCTCATGTATGTTGGAAATGTGTGAAGTATGCAGAATATTAGATGGTTAGATAGCACAGAAACTGACCCTTCAGCCCGACTCATGTAGGCCAACCAAGAATGCCAATCCCACCTTCCTGCATTTGGCCCATATCCCTCTATTCCCCTTCTATTTGTCTAAATGCCTTTTAAAAGCAGTGATTGTCCTACCAACTTTGGCAGATTGTTCTGAATACTCACCATCCTCTGTGTGAAAACCCTGCCCCCTGATCACTTCTAAATATTTCCCCTCTTAACTTAAGCCAGTATCCTCTAGTTTTAGACTTCCCTTCCTCGGAAAAAGACAGACTATCTACCTTATCGATGCTCTCATAATTTTACAAAACTTTTAAAGCTATCTCTGGCCTCCTGCTCTCCAGTAAGAACAATTCCAACCCAACCTATCCAATCTCTCCTTGTAACTAAAATCCTGCATTCCAGATAACATCCTGCTGAATCTCAACTGCACCCTTTCTAAAGTGTGAAGAACAGAACTTCACATAATATTCCAAGTGTAGCCTAACTTGGTTCCTTAAGATTGTTATAGCCGGGGATGGTAACGGGGAGAAGGTCCCACTACCCTATTAGTGAAACGTGGTTGCAAGAGGGGTGTGATTGGCAACTAAATATTCCAGGATTTCGTTGCTTCAGGTGTGATAGAATAGGAGGGGCAAGAGGGAGAGGTGTTGCATTGCTTGTCAGAGATTATATAACAGCAGTGCTCTGGCAGAATAGATTAGTGGACTTGTCTAGGGAGGCTATTTGGGTGGAACTGAGGAATAGGAAAGGCGTTGTGACGCTTATAGGGGTGTATTATAGACTACCTAATGGGGACCGAGAACTGGAGGAGCAAATTTGTAAGGAGATAGCAGATATTTGTAGTAAGCACAAGGTTGTGTTTGTGGGAGATTTTAATTTTCCACACATAGACTGGGAAGCCCATTCTGTAAAAGGGCTGGATGGTTTGGAGTTTGTAAAATGTGTGCAGGATAGTTTTTTGAAGCAATACGTAGAGATACCAACTAGAGAAGGGGCAGTGTTGGATCTCCTGTTAGGGAATGAGACAGAGCAGGTGACGGAGGTATTTGTTGGGGAGCACTTCGGGTCCAGTGATCACAATACAATTAGTTTCAGTGTAATTATGGAGAAGGATAGGACTGGACCTAGGATTGAGATTTTTGGTTGGAGAAAGGCTAACTTTGAGGAGATGCGAAAGAATTTAGAAGGAGTGGACTGGGAAAATTCGTTTTATGGGAAGGATGTAACAGAGAAATGGAGGTCATTTAAAGGTGAAATTTTGAGGGTTCAGAATCTCTATGTTCCTGTTAGTTTGAAAGGAAAGGTTAAAAGTTTGAGAGAGCCACGGTTTTCAAGGGATATTGGAAATTTGGTTCAGAAAAAGAGAGGGATCTTCAATAAATACAGGCAGCTTGGAGTTAATGAGGTACTCGAGGAATATAAAGAATGTAAAAAGAATCTTTAGAAAGAAATTAGAAAAGCTAAGAGAAGATACAAGGCTGCTTTGGCAAGTAAGGTGAAAATAAATCCAAAGGGTTTCTACAGTTATGTTAGTGGCAAAAGGATAGTGAGGGATAAAATTGGTCCCTTAGAGAATCAGAGTGGACGGCTATGTGCGGAGCCAAAAGAGATGGGGAAGATTTTGAACAATTTCTTTTCTTCGGTATTCACTAAGGAGAAGGATATTGATTTGTGTAAGGTAGAGGAAACAAGTAGGGTAGTTATGGAGAGTATGACAATTATAGAAGAGGACGTACTAGCACTTTTAAGGAATATAAAAGTGGATAAGTCTCCGGGTCCGGACAAGATATTCCCTAGGACCTTGAGGGAAGTTAGTGGAGAAATAGCAGGGGCTCTGACAGAAATATTTCAAATGTCATTAGAAACGGGAATGGCGCCAGAGGATTGGCGTATTGCTGATGTGGTTCCATTGTTTAAGAAGGGTTCTAAGAGTAAACCTGCCAATTATCGGCCTGTGAGTTTGACGTCAGTGGTGGGTAAATTGATGGAAAATATTCTTAGAGATGGTATGCTGGCATTTATAGCGAGAGGATTCGAGTACAGGAGCAGGGAGGTACTACTGCAGTTGTACAAGGCCTTGGTGAGACCACACCTGGAGTATTGTGTGCAGTTTTGGTCCCCTAACCTGAGGAAAGACATCTTTGCCATAGAGGGAGTACAAAGAAGGCTCACCAGATTGATTCCTGGGATGGCAGGACTTTCATATGAAGAAAGACTGGATGAACTGGGCTTGTACTCATTGGAATTTAGAAGATTGAGGGGGGATCTGATTGAAACGTATAAGATCCTAAAGGGATTGGACAGGCTAGATGCAGGAAGATTGTTCCCGATGTTGGGGAAGTCCAGAACGAGGGGTCACAGTTTGAGGATAGAGGGGAAGCCTTTTAGGACCGAGATTAGGAAAAACTTCTTCACACAGAGAGTGGTGAATCTGTGGAATTCTCTGCCACGGGAAACTGTTGAGGCCAGTTCATTGGCTATGTTTAAGAGGGAGTTAGATATGGCCCTTGTGGCTACAGGGGTCAGGGGGTATGGAGGGAAGGCTGGGGCGGGGTTCTGAGTTGGATGATCAGCCATGATCATAATAAATGGCGGTGCAGGCTCGAAGGGCCGAATGGCTTACTCCATCACCTATTTTCTATGTTTCTATATATAATTAGTTGGATAGACAGGGTCTGATTAGGAACAGTCAACATGGATTTGTGCGTGAAAGGTCATGTTTGACAAATCTTATTGAATTTTTTGATGAAGTTACTAAGAAAGTTGACGAGGGTAAAGCGGTGGATGTTGTCTGTATGGACTTCAGTACGGCCTTTGACAAGGTTCCATACGGAAGGTTAGTTAGGAAGGTTCAATCGTCAGGCATTAATATGGAAGTAGTAAAATGGATTCAGAGTGGCTGGATGGGAGACGCCAGAGAGTAGTGGTGGATAACTGTGTGTCAGATTGGAGGACGGTGTGTAGCGGCGTGCCTCAGGGATCTGTACTGGGTCCAATGCTGTTTGTAATATATATTAATGATCTGGATGATGGGGTGATAAACTGGATTAGTAAGTATGCAAATGATACTAAGATAGGTGGTGTTGTGGATGATGAGGTAGGTTTTCAAAACTTGCAGAGAGATTTAGGACAGTTAGAAGGAGTGGGCTGAAAGATGGCAGATGGAGTTTAATGCAGAAAAATGTGAGGTGCTACATTTTGGTAGAACTAATCAAAATAGGACATACATGGTAAATGGTAGGACATTAAAGAATGCTGTAGAACAGAGGAATCTAGGAATAATGGTGCATAGTTCCCTGAAGATTGAATCTCATGTGGATAGGGTGGTGAAGAAAGCTTTTGGTTTGCTGGCCTTTATTAATCAGAGCATTGAGTATAGGAGTTGGGATGTAAAGTTGAATTTGTATAAGGCATTGGTAAGACCAAATCTGGAGTATTTTGTACAGTTCTGGTCACCGAATTATAGGTAAGATGTCAATAAAATTGAGACTGTACAGAGGAGGTTTACTAAAATGTTGCCTGGGTTT
Organism: Mobula hypostoma; assembly: GCF_963921235.1. Lineage (NCBI taxonomy): Eukaryota > Metazoa > Chordata > Chondrichthyes > Myliobatiformes > Myliobatidae > Mobula > Mobula hypostoma. The sequence continues at coordinate 138,386,222 of NC_086098.1, forward strand.
CATCTCCTAAGTTACAGAGAAAGGTTGAACAAGTTAGGTCTTTATTCTTTGGAGCGTAGAAGGTTGAGGGGGGACTTGATAGAGGTGTTTAAAATTATGAGGGGGAATTGATAGAGTTGACGTGGTTAGATTTTTTCCATTGAGAGTGGGGAAGATTCAAACAAGAGGACATGGGTTGAGAATTAGAGGACAAAAGTTTAGGGGTAACATGAGGGGGAACTTCTTTACTCAGAGAGTGGTAGCTGTGTGGAACGAGCTTCCAGCAGAAATGGTTGAGGCAGGTTCCATGTTGTCGTTTAAAGTTAAATTGGATAGATATATGGACAGGAAAGGAATGGAGGGTTATAGGCTGAGTGCAGGTCGGTGGGAGTAGGATAGGGTAAGAGTTTGGCACGGACTAGAAGGGCCGAGATGGACTGTTTCCATGCTGTAATTGTTATATGGTTATATGGCCAAACATGAGGCTACTTAACAAGATAAGAGCCCATGGAATTATGGGAAAGTTACATACGTGGATTGAGCGTTGGCTGATTGGTAGGAAACAGAGAGTAGGAATAAAGGGATCCTATTCTGGTTGGCTGCCGGTTACCAGTGGTGTTCCACAGGGATCAGTGTTGGGACTGCTTCTTTTTACATTGTACATCAACGATTTGGATTATGGAATAGATGGCTTTGTGGTGAAGTTTGTTGATGATATGAAGATAGGTGGAGGGGCCGGTAGTGCTGAGGAAATGGAGAGTCTACAGAGAGACTTGGATAGATTAGAAGAATGGGCAGAGAAGTGGCAAATGAAGTACAATATTGGAAAGTGTATGGTTATGCACTTTGGCAGAAAAAATAAACGGGCAGCCTATTATTTAAATGGGGAAAGAATTCAAAGTTCTGAGATGCAACGGGACTTGGGAGTCCTCATACAGGATACCCTTAAAGGTAACCTCCAGGTTGAGTCAGTAGTGAAGAAGGCGAATGCAATGTTGGCATTCATTTCTAGAGGAATAGAGTATAGGAGCAGGGATGTGATGTTGAGGCTCTATAAGGCGCTGGTGAGACCTCACTTGGAGTATTGTGGGCAGTTTTGGTCTCCTTATTTAAGAAAGGATGTGCTGACATTGGAGAGGGTACAGAGAAGATTCACTAGAATGATTCTGGGAATGAGAGGGTTAACATATGAGGAACGTTTGTCCGCTCTTGGACAGTATTCCTTGGAGTTTAGAAGAATGAGGGGAGACCTCATAGAAACATTTCGAATGTTAAAAGGCATGGACAGAGTGGATGTGGCAAAGTTGTTTCCCATGATGGGGGAGTCTAGTACGAGAGGGCATGACTTAAGGATTGAAGGGTGCCCATTCAGAACAGAAATGCGAAGAAATTTTTTTAGTCAGAGGGTGGTGAATCTATGGAATTTGTTGCCACGGGCAGCAGTGGAGGCCAAGTCATTCGGTGTATTTAAGGCAGAGATTGATAGGTATCTGAGTAGCCAGGGCATCAAAAGTTATGGTGAGAAGGCGGGGGAGTGGGACTAAATAGGAGAAAATGGATCAGCTCATGATAAAATGGCGGAGCAGACTCGATGGGCTGAATGGCCTACTTCTGCTCCTTTGTCTTATTGCCTTATGGTCTTATGGCTACTGTTATAAATGCTCCCAATAGCATGCACCTCATATATCCTCTGACAACCAAGTCCTGCTCCTGGCCTTCATGTGTGGCTTAGCTACTAAGGCTGGCAGAACCGCTTCTACTGACAGGAGAAGGGGCGAAGGTGGGTTACTGATGCCCTAAAACCAGTTCCTTTGGGCAGATGGTTGGCAGCTTAACTAGAAGGAAAACTCTGACCTCAAACCTTTGCTGTGTTGTGGCTATACCCACTCATGTGGAAGGCCTAGGGAGCAAACACCCAGGGAAAAATCTGGAGCTGGAGTCCCTAAGGCAATGCTGACTGGCAACTCCTGTGATGCCTTTGGTACCAAACCATATTGTCTCTGCTGTTCCTTTGCGTTCATCAGATGTGCGGAGAGGGGGAGCTTGCAACATGGGAAACAGCTTGATATTAATATTGTACTGCCCAGGCTTGCGTGTCTAGTCATACTTTATTGATCCCGGGGGAAATTGGTTTTCGTTACAGTTGCATCATAAATAATAAATAGTCATAGAACCATAAATAGTTAAATAGTAATATGTAAATTATGCCAGTAAATTATGAAATAAGTCCAGGACCAGCCTATCGGCACAGGGTGACTGACCTTCCAAGGGAGGAGTTGTAAAGTTTGATGGCCGCAGGCAGGAATGACTTCCTATGACGCTCTGTGCTGCATCTTGGAGGAATGAGTCTCTGGCTGAATGTACTCCTGTGTCCACCCAGTACATTATGTAGGGGATGGGAGACATTGACCAAGATGGCATGCAATTTAGACAGCATCCTCTTTTCAGACACCACTGTGAGACAGTCCAGTTCCATCCCCACAATATCACTAGCCTTACGAATAAGTTTGTTGATTCTGTTGGTGTCTGCTACCCTCAGCCTGCTGCCCCTGCACACAACAGCAAACATGATAGTCCGGCCACCACAGACTCATAGAACATCCTCAGCATCGTCCAGCAGATGTTAAAGGACCTCAGTCTCCTTAGGAAATAGAGACGGCTCTGACCCTTCTTGTAGACAGCCTCAGTGTTCTTTGACCAGTCCAGTTTATTGTCAATTCGTATCCCCAGGTATTTGTAATCCTCCACCATGTCCACACTGACCCCCTGGATGGAAACAGGGGTCACCGGTACCTTAGTTCTCCTCAGGTCTACCACCAGCTCCTTAGTCTTCAGCTAGGAGGCAATATACATGATCAACTCTGACTGATGGAGGCCAAGAAGCCAAACTAACGCCCAATAAGTTGCTACAGGATATTTCAACTCTTATATTTGATACTGCTGCAAATGAAAACGAACAAGCTAGACACTTTCTTGACATCCTATCCAACCACATCACCATTTTCAGGGAGCTATAAGCTTGCATCCCAAATACTTCCAAAAATTAATGATTAAGCTCTCTGCTACTTACAGTTCAGCCAGTAATGGATGTCCTAAAATACATTATCTCACTCTTGCTTGGATAATTTCCATCTGCCACTGCTCTGCCCGACATCCAGCTGACCCACATCCTTCTGTATCCCTTGACATCAATTAATATCCCATTTGGACTCAGTGTTCCAGCTATTGCCCTCTCAATTCAGAATTGAATTGGCAGTTAGCAGCAGAAAGATCCTGCCCAACCCAACAGCGATATAAGGGATCTAATTTACTTAAATATGTAGATAATGTCTGATTTCTTCTAACCTTTATTACGGTTGTATACATGTTTGACATTTTACATTGGTTTATACAGACTGGTGTGACAGGTGCTGAAAAAGATTGTGAACTCAAAGCTTCTTACCAAACCAATTATTGCAAGACATGGTTATAATTCCCTTGGAATAAAATATGAATCAGGACAAGCAGAGAACATGCAGAGCAGGACAAACTGTTCGGGGAAATCATAGTACAGCTGTACAGGGAACATAAAATGAAACATTTATGCTTCAGTAAGGGTCCCACTTAAAGATATTGCACTCAGCAGCCAATTTTAGCCTCTAAGGAGAGTGGGAAATGTATTTATAGTCAAGCTGCCCTTGGTCTTGAACTTTAATGCATTGAACCTCTTTCAGGTTGCAACTCTTGAGGTCACATCCCCTTTCTATTCAAAGGCAGCAGGGTATGTTTCACTCACTCATGCCAAAGAAAAGCAGAAGGAGTAAATATTGCAGTTTCATAAGGACTGCAGACTTTTCCAACGGTGTAGGTGCAAGCAGATACCTCAGTTTATTTGCAGGCCGTTTCTTAGCTGTACAGCAACAGAAAGGGATCCTGCTTCCTAAATGCACATCTGATATGCAGCACACCATGCACATTAGCTTGAAGCTTGACACCATCCAGTACAAGGCAGCCCATTTTTGATTGATACCCCTTCCACAAGCATCCAATCCCTCCACCATCGACGAACAATTGCAGCAGTGTGTACTATCTACAAGATGCACTGCAACAATGCACCGAAGTTCCTAAGGCTGCACCTTCCTTACGCACAACCACTACCATCTAGAAGGACGAGAACAGCAGAGACCTGGGAACACCACCACTTGGAAAACCCCTGTCCAAGTCATTCACCATCCTGACTTGGAAACATATCGCTGTTCCTTCATTGTCGCTGGGTCAAAATCATGGAATTCACCCCACTTCCCCCAACAGCACAGTGGGTGTACCTACACCTTAGGGACAGCAGCGGTTCAAGAAGGCAACTCATCACCTTCTCAAGAGAACTAGGGATGGGCAATTCCCGGACCTCCTGTCCCATGATCCTCTCATATCCCTTTTGCCTATCACCTGTCCAGCTCTTGGCTCCATCCCTCCCCCTCCTGTCTTCTCCTATCATTTTGGATCTCCCCCTCCAACTTTCAAATCCCTTACTCACTCTTCCTTCAGTTAGTCCTGACGAAGGGTCTCGGCCTGAAACGTCGACTGCACCTCTTCCTAGAGATGCTGCCTGGCCTGCTGCGTTCACCAGCAACTTTGATGTGTGTTGCTTGAATTTCCAGCATCTGCAGAATTCTTGTTGTTTGAGCAATAAATGCTGGCTGAGCTGGCAATGCCCACTTCCCGTAAATGAATAAATAAAAAAATTAGTGCCAGACATCCTAAAGTGGTTATGATTATCTACATTCTGTGGTTGTCTTCAGTGCTATCTGAAATGTCGTGGTATTTCAAATACAAAGACTGAAATAAAAGCTAATTGTTGTCAATATGGTTCATGAATCTGGTGCATAACACATGAACTATAGAAACCATAATAACATCTGAATGATAATGAAGTCCAATGACTAGCTGAAACAATAGAACTAGGTCTGAACCTATTTCTTTATGCTGTTCATCCATTCACATTTGCTGTGTCACATGACATGGGCAATCATGGTCTTTCCATGACCATGATTGGTCTTGGCAATGTTTTCTACAGGAGTGGTTTGCCATTACCTTCTCCTGGGCAGTGTCTTTAGAAGATGGGTGACCCCAGCCATGATCAATATAGCACATAGAATAGCACAGCACAGCACAGGCCCTTCGGCCCACGATGTTGTGCCGACCCTCAAACCCTGCCTCCCATATATTCTTCAGAGATTGTCTACCTGGCGTCAGTGGTTGCATAACCAGACTAGTGGAGTGAAGGAGCGCCTTTCACCTCCCTTGGTAGCGACGTACTTCTACTCCACCACATGCTATACAAGCCTTATTACCAGCTACATGGGAAGTAGCTGAGAAGTAGAAACAGGATTAAAAAAAAAGCGAGGAACAAGAGAGGAGAGAACCCAGACAAGCCCTGCTTGGCTTTGTATATCACAAATAGTTAATCTGATTGCAATACCAGTAAATAAACCACAATTTCATACTTTCCAACAGTTACAAACATAACATGCTGAAGCTCAGTGGGGAGACTGCAGTTGCCTTGAAGGATCAGCTTCAGCAGCTCTGGGTCTTCACAGTCTAGCATGGGTTTGGGCTGGCTAGTAGGCACCCTAAAGAGAGGATAGAACTGATGGGAGGATGAATACTGCAATATTAAAGAGGCAAAAGGTTTGTGCTTCACAAACACCAGGACTCTGCAGGGTGGTAATCTGCAATTCCAGTAATGTGTTGGGGGACGAACTGATTGCTCTGACACCTTTTGACTGTAAGTACCAGAATCATTATGGGTTTACATAACAACCGACCGAACCTGCATGAAGTATAACTCTGACTTTGCAAGGTAGAAAATGGAACTCCTACCCTGAGTGTCCAGACATTGGGAGGTTTCTCTTGCGCTACATTGAATATCAGATGCTGTGCTGTGGCAAGATTCAGAAATGTGCTAATGAAATTCCCCATGTGAAATAAGGTAGTCTCCAACCTGTGATACAATTCTGTGTAAAGTTGTTAATGGACCCTAAGCTCCTTCACCTAGATGTTATTTTATTTTATTTAGAGATAAAGTACAAAACAGACCCTTCCGCCCCTTTGAGCCACATCACCCAGCAGCCCCTGATTTAATCCTTGCCTAATCACGGGACAATTTACAATAACCTTTGGACTATGTGAGGAAACTGGAGGACCTGGAGAAAACATGCATTCCATGGGGAGGATGTACAAACTCCTTACAGAGGACGCTGGAATTAAACTCCTAACTCCGACGCCCCAAACTGTAATAACATTGTGCTAACCGCTACACGACTATGGCCTCCATTTTCTGGCAGATTTCCCATTGCATTCCCATTCCCATTCCCAAGGTGGATGCTTCCCTGGTGTCATGGATTCTTGATTACCTGACTGGCAGACCACAGTACGTGTGCTTGCAACACTGTGTGTCTGACAGAGTGATCAGCAGCACTGGGGCTCCACAGGGGACTGTCTTGTCTCCCTTTCTCTTCACCATTTACACCTCGGACTTCAACTACCGCACGGAGTCTTGTCATCTTCAGAAGTTTTCGGATGACTCTGCCATAGTTGGATGCATCAGCAAGGGAGATGAGGCTGAGTACAGGGCTACGGTAGGAAACTTTGTCACATGGTGTGAGCAGAATTATCTGCAGCTTAATATGAAAAAGACTAAGGAGTTGGTGGTAGACCTAAGGAGAGCTAAGGTACCGGTGACCCCTGTTTCCATCCAGGGGGTCAGCGTGGACATGGTGGAGGATTACAAATACCTGGGGATACAAATTGACAATAAACTGGACTGGTCAAAGAACACTGAGGCTGTCTACAAGAAGGGTCAGAGCCGTCTCTATTTCCTGAGGAGACTGAGGTCCTTTAACATCTGCCGAACGATGCTGAGGATGTTCTACGAGTCTGTGGTGGCCAGTGCAATCATGTTTGCTGTTGTGTGCTGAGGCAGCAGGCTGAGGGTAGCAGACACCAACAGAATCAACAAACTCATTCGTAAGGCTAGTGATATTGTGGGGATGGAACTGGACTCTCTCACGGTGGTGTCTGAAAAGAGGATGCTGTCTAAGTTGCATGCCATCTTGGACAATGTCTCCCATCCACTACATAATGTACTGGGTGGGCACAGGAGTACATTCAGCCAGAGACTCATTCCACCGAGATGCAACACAGAGCATCATAGGAAGTCATTCCTGCCTGTGGCCATCAACCTTTACAACTCCTCCCTTGGAGGGTCAGACACCCTGAGCCAATAGGCTGGTCCTGGACTTATTTCATAATTTATTGGCATAATTTACATATTACTATTTAACTATTTATGGTTCTATTACTATTTATTATTTATGGAGCAACTGTAACGAAAACCAGTTTCCCCCGGGATCAGTAAAGTATGACTAGACACCAAACACCTCATCGTCTTTCTTCTGTTACATATTCTATAAAAGTGAACTTTTCAGTGCTCAGCAGTATCTAAGCTCTATTCTGAAATAATTTCTCTCCAAATAGTAGTATCATATTTAATACCATCCACTATGCAGAGATTATTTTAGAACCTAGAAAATGAGAAGATCAATACAGCCATTCCCAATTTTTGGAGCTTTGTGATGGAGCTCTCTCTCCATTTCTATATGCCATCCACCAGAATTACTGGTAACTCACGCCTCATTTCCCTGTACTGTACCTGTAGATCCTCCCTCTAAGTATTCTCTAAATCAGTGTCCAAACTGGTATAGCGAGTATCAAATCACGTGATGGAATTTATTCACTTTCTCTGCCTCCCTTTGTTACTTAGCCAAAATACTATATTTGGTTACACAAGAGGAAGTACTATACTCTACAATAGTCTTAGGACATACAGTATATATAGCCAGGGTGCCTAAGACTTTTGCACAGTACTATAGTTTTATGTATTGCACTGTACAACTGCCACAAGAAATAACAAATTTCACGATATACATGAGTGATGATAAACCTGATTCTGATATTCAAAGATTCAAAGTACATTTATTATCAAAGAATGTATAAATTACCCAACCTTGAGAAACTTGAAAGAACCCAAATAAAATAAAATGAAGACCAACACCCGATTCGCAGGGAAAGAGGAAAAGAAGCAGAAATCACGCAAACAATAGAAGTGAGCAGCATCAATAGCATTCTTAACCAAATTGAGTCCTTGGATCCAAATCCCCAGAGCAGCCCTGAGCAGGCCCAAAGCCTTGGCATCAGTTAATCATATTTGCGGGGCAAGTTGTCGCAAAGTTTGCAGAAATGAAGCAGTCTCACAGACTCAGTGGTGCGGAGAGAGAAGCCCCCAGTCTATCTGAGCCGATGTTTAAATTGTCCGATACGGCTCTCTATTGTTGACTGAGAGTGGGAAGGGGATAGGGAGAGGGGTATCATGGTTGGGAAAAAATGAAGAGAGAGGGGAGGGAGCAGGAAGCACCAGAGAGGTATTCTCTAATGATCAATAAACCAGTTGTTTGGAATCAAATGACCTTGCCAGCTGTCTCAGGCTGGGTGTGTCTGTACGCATACCACCCCCAGCCCTGGCACTCTGTCTCTGCCACCTGTCCCACACCGCTCCTGCGGAACTCCACCCTCACCATTCCCAACATCCTTTGCTCTTGCCAGATCTACAAACTCACTCTCCACTTCATGTTGACAAATACAGTACTGTGCACAGTCTTAGGCATCCTAGCTATATTTATATGCTCAAAACCTTTGCACCATACTGTATAATATAGTAAGGGGGAGCAGTTTCAAGTACGGAGTGCTTATGCTACTTGCAGCTTGTAACTTACGATACGTTATGGAAAGAGGAGAATGTAGAATGGTTTGGGGAGAATTAGGTGAGGATATTATCTGCATTGTCATTTTTCCCATGACAGTAGAAACACACACAGTTGTTCCAATAAATGACAAGCACCAGCTGCACCAAGAGCATAACACCATGCAAACACATCCTCCCCCCTCCCCTCGTTCACTGTTAGTTAGATGCTGCTCCCTGTGTTTTTGCACCACCTTATCTTGCAAAATAAATAGAGATGGACTGTAGATGGAAACAGACAGAAAAGAAGACAAACAGACGGAAAGATACGGAGAAAGAGGGTCTGTGTCAATGAGCAATGCACAATTTAGTTACACGCCTATTATAGTTGATTGGCTGTGAGTACAAGTTGACGGGGATTTACAGTAGAGCTCAGTGGATGAGGGGAAGGTTGCACTGTTCCAATTGATATAGAATTTAGGTCAATGAATGATGGGCGTTTTGGAAACTGAGGTCTGAATACAGCAGCACAACCAAAAGAATGAGGCATTCTTTGGCCATGACTGCACAGGTGAAGCATCAAATTTCTTGCAACACTTATTACGCTGGCATCCTTAGTCAGTTAATTCTATTGCAATGAGTTTGTCAGTAGGATCTCCTGAGCCCCTATGAATAGAATACATCTTTCCACCTCTTCAAATGCTCAATGCACTCGGAATAACTGCTTAGCATTTTAATATCTGAAAGATGGTACCACTGACAGTATCGTCACTCCTGTAGTTCTTCACTGATACAACAGCATTTATATTTTAGGTTCAAATTTCGGGAGTGGCTTTTGACGAAGCAGAAAAGCATGCTAACATATGAAAATATTGTCGAAGATGCCTACTGTTGTCAGATGCCTTGAAATTCTGATAAAGACAATCTTTATATTGTGCTAAGGAATGAAATTTCACTGGGCAGATTCAAAGACATATTGGGAAATATAGGCAAGGAGTTCGATGCTCTATGTAGCACGTCCTGAATTTATAACCTTCTGATTTAGAGTTTGGATTATTCTGGCCCAGTCCTCAAAGATTTCCTGAGCTAATTAATTGAGAGGCTGTTTATGTTTATTAGTAAATAACATTTGTAGAAATATCTTACTGGATACATCTGTTCACAGTAAAGCCATTTTAAAAGCTTACATTACCTGTCCAGATGTAATCAGAACTGAAGCCAAAGCCAAATCCATGTGAAATCACAAGTGGTCGTAAGGAATTTTGCAGCTCTGGTTTAACGTACAGGAAAGCACAACCCTTTGGACTACAGAACCATTTGTGGCAGTTGGATGTATAATAATCAACATCTAGAGAACTAAGATGCAAAATTATTATTGATTAAATCAAACTGACTGCAATGCAATTATGACAAAGATGTAGTAGTGTAGCAGTTCTGGTGTTGTATAGATTGTTAGTTTAAGTGGCTACCTTATTAGTCTTGTTAAAGAGGTGAGGGGACTGACATGAGCAATATTTATACACAAGTGCATTTAAACACAAGAGGCTTCTAATTAGTATATCTTAAGTTATCAGTATGGATTTACTTGCCTGAGTTTCAAATCCATTACACCAAGTGAATGTGCTCCATCAATTAGTAATCTTGTACCCCTAATAAATATAATAGATTTTATGTCAAATAATTGATAATAATTCAATCTGAATTACTTTTTATATTTAATAAGGAGACTGGCAGAATGATGGAGTGAAATTACATATTGAGAAGGGAATTGTGTTGGGATTATACAGAGAGTTTTCCCATAATACCGAAAATAAAAGTTACAAAATTGAAAATGTACAACCTGAAGACATGCAAAATGACACCCAGTTGTGGGCCTTTTAGCGGCCTTTAGAAATTCAGACTGAACTCCATCTGTCAATTCTCAGCTCAGCTCTGCATTCTATCAATGCCCCATTATAACCGATAACAACCTTCTGCACTATCCAAAACTCCACCAACCATCCACAAACTTGCTAACCCACCCTTCTACTTCTTCATCCAAGTCATTTATAAACATCACAAAAAGCAGGGGTTCCCAGAACAGATCCCCGTGGAACACCACTAGTAACCCACCTACAAGCATAATATGTTCCATCTATAACCACCCTCTGTCTCCCAACACAACTCTGAATCCACGCAGCCATGTTTCCCTGGATCTCATGCCTCCTGACTTTCTGAATGAGCTACCATAGGGAACCTTTATCAAATGCCAAACTAAAATCCATACACACTACAGCCACTGCTCTACCTTCATAATTTGTTCTGACATTCCTTGAAGAATTCAGTCCGGCCTGTGAGGCATGATCTGCCCTTCACAAAACCATACTGACCATCCCTAATCAGCCTATGCTTCTCCAAATTCTTGTAAATCCTGTTTCTAAGAATCCTCTCTCATAATTTACCCACTACAGATGTAAGACTCACTGGTCTTTAAAACCCAGGATTATCCCTGTAATCTTTCTTGAACAAAGGAATAACATTTGCCACCCTGGTACTACTCCTATGTCCATTGAGGATACACAAGTCATCGCCAAAGGTACGGTAATCCCTTCCCTCGCTTCCCATAGTAATCTGGGCTTGTCTGGCTCCTCTTGCCAACCTGTCCAGAACAACTGTTTTTTAACTATAGATGGTCTGTGGCTTATGCAAGGGTTCCTTTCCTGAAAACTACCCTTAAGCCAATTTCTCTGGAAGTCGTAAACATCTGTTTTTTATACCTGCACATACTGTAACTCTGCATATACACTTGCTATAATTCTTTCATTTCATTGAATAGTTCCCCATTAAAAAAAAAGTTAAAGTCTTTCCTGAGCCTTGTGGCCCATCAGGCCAGTGCTTATGCCGGTTTCTGTGGCGTGAAGCGACTAAGAGTACGAGACTTCCCCCTGGATGTGGCGCCAGTCTATTGTGAGGTTAACCCCCAGCATTTGCCGGTACCCATTTTCAGCTGGGTGGACTGGAGCAGTGTGTGGTTAAGTGCCTTGCTCAAACACACAACATGCTGCCTTGGCCGAGACTCAAATCCACGACCTTCAGATCGTGAGCCCAATGCCCTAACTACTTGGCCACGTGCCACACACATCCATACCTACTCATAATTAAACTCATTGAATTTATACTGCATTGAGCCATTAATGAATCCTAGAAAACAATTTAATACTGTAACACCCTGGGAAAGGGTTCACTGTTAATGTAATGGTTTTTCTGTAGCAGCAGTGTTTGGGTTATGGCTAGAGATAATGGGGGCTTTGGATTGTGCGCAGTCCAATGAAGGGAGTGTTTTTTTCTTCTTGTGTGCCTGCGACCAAGGTGATCTGGGTCTTTTATTTGGCAGAAGATGAAGAGAGAAGATGCCAGAAAGGAGCGGTCGTAGACACCAGAAGGGAGTGGACTTGGAGTGGGGCCAGGAGTCGACGAAGCCCGGGGAAATCGATGGAGGATTGGAGAAAGGCAAACCGTGAGCTCCAACTTGTGCACATTAGACTGTTTCATTAAAATGGGCCCTTTTCTTTTTGTTTTACTTTACTAACCCTTTAGTCAAATGAAGAATTGTAAAGCTAAATCGTTTAATTGCATATGGTGCACTGTCAGTTATTTCGTGGTACTGATTTGTAACAGGGGAACGGATCACACAGCATCCACACAAACAGGAGGTTTTGCACCTCAATCTCACACGTTTGGTGGGGCCAGAGATTGCCTTCCCTAGACTTACACTGCCAACAGAACCGGAGGGTTACAATACTACTACTTGTAAAACGCCTTAACATGTACGAGAGAACTTGTCTGTTGCTGTAACCTGGTGAGTGCATGTATGCTATAGCCCTGAACCCATTGTATGAAGAGTTGGTTCATTCATTATATGCCATGTCGTATGATGTAGGTGATCATAGTCTTTCCATGACTATGATTGTTCTTGGCAAACTTTTCTATAGAAGCAGTTTACCATTGCCTTCTTCTGGACAGTGTCTTTACAAGATGGGTGACCCCAGGCATTATCAATACCCTTCAGAGATTCGCCTGGCATCAGTGATCGCATAACCAGGAGCTGTGATATCCACCACCTGCTCCCATGGCTTCATATGGCACTGATCGTGGGGCTAAGTAGGTGCTGCACCTTGTCCAAGGGAGATCTGCAGGGTAACAGAGGGAAGAAGCACCTTACACCTCCCTTGGTAGAGATGTATCTCCACCCCACTTGCCCATCAAGTGTAGACTGGTGTGGAAGACAACCAGAAATTTGTTTAGAATAGTGATATTATACATTCTATGTGGTTTATTAAAACTTTGTAATATATGTAATTCACCATTGATGTGGTAATGGTTAATGCGTTAAACAGCTTAGGTTTTTTTTTATATAATGACAGGAAGTGGTATGATCATGAGTATCAATGGAGATATTCCAATGACAATGACAACCTTTGGACTGTGACTGAGAGCAGTAGCAATGGCTATAAACTGAAAAGATACTCCCACATCTCTTCTTGCCACGAATGCAGACCAGCAAAAGGGATGTGAAAACAATGATTTCCTTTGAGATTTGTTTGCTTCTTGAATCAAGTGAGTAGAATCAGGTTTAATATCACAGGCATATATTGTGAAATTTGTTAACTTTGCGGTAGCATTACAATGCAATACATGATAATATAGTAAAAAAAATCTATGAATTACTATATATTCAATAGTTAAATTAAACAAGTAGTGCAAAAAAATAGAAATAAAGTGTAGTGAGGTAGTGTTCATGGGTTTAATGTCCATTCAGACATCGGACAGCAGAGGGGAAGAAGCTGTTCCTGAATCGTTGAGTATGTCCCTACAGGCTCCTGCACCTCCTTACCGATGGTGACAAGGAGAAGAGAATATTTCCGGAGTGGTGGAGGTCCTTGATGATGGATGCCGCCTTTTTGAGGCACCGCTCCTTGAACATATCTTGGATATTACAGCAGTATCCATGATGGAACTTACTAACTTTGCAACTCTCTGCAGCTTACTTCAATCCTGTGCAGTAGTCCACCCTCCACCCAACCACCCCCCACACCAGATGGTGATGCTGCCAGTTAGAATGCTCTCCACGGTAAATCTGTAGAAACTTGTGAGTGTCTTTGGTGACAAACCAAATCTCCTCAAATTTCTAATGAAATATAGCTGCTGTCTTGCCTTCTTTATAGCTGCATCAGTATGTTGGGACCAGGTTAGGTCCTCAGAGATCTTGACACCGAGGAACTTGAAGTTGCTCACTCTTTTCACTTCTCATCCCTCTATGAGGACTGGTGTGTGTTCCCTCATCTTACCCTTTCTGAAGTCCACAATCAGCTCTTTGGTCAAGCAGTAACTGTATGAGTGGTTTTAAGATTTGTTGATTATTGTCATTGCCAGGGTTTCTGCTGACAAAACTGCTATGAGAGATGTTTACTTTAACAAAGCAAGCTGTTTTAGATAGTAAGACGTAGCAGCAGAATTAGGACAGTTGGCCCATTGAGTCTGCTCCACCCTACCACCATGGCTGATTTTTTATCCCTCTCAACCCCATTCCCCTCCCTTTTCTCCATAACCTTTGCCACCCTGACCAATCAAGAAACTATCAACCTCCAATTTAAATAGATCCAATGACTTGGCCTCCACTGCCGTCTGTGAAAATGAACTTCACAGATTCGCCACCCTCTGGCTAAAGAAATTCCTTCTCATCTCTGTTCTAAATAGACATCCTTCTACTCTGAGGTTTGGCCCTCTGGTACTAGACTCTCCCACCATAGGAAACATCCTTTCGTGGCCTTTCAATATTCAATAGGTTTCAATGA